>NW_010195894.1:41982-65767 GCF_000695765.1 Mesitornis unicolor
CTGAGAAACTTCTTGAATTCCCAGTGATGCGTTCAACCAAGGTCTGGACATTACCCAGCTTTTCACTACTTAATGCATTTGATTAAAGTTTTGTTCAGAGCACTGGTAGCTTCACTCCTCAAAGTAATACTTGTTTAAATTTGAGTTAATTGCTTCTAAATCAGTAACGTAATTGTTTCAGGAACAAGGCTATTTAAAAAACATTTAAGTCTGCATTGATGGGAACAGAAAAACTGTCCAGGTTGGGCTATTTAAGGTAACAGTATTTCATGACTAGGCACTAGCAGTACATCAAGGAAAAGTACTTTTACGGAGATGCATCCTGGTCCAAGTCACTAGAACAGCTCAACACCCCCCATTCACCAGCTGCTGTGCTCCCAAAACTTGAGTTTTAAACACAAGTAAGAAATTTTAGCAGTTTGCTGCAACTTGCAGCTATAGCAATCCTTTGGACCCTACTACACATCCCTCTTCAATTAGACAAGGCAAAACCAGCTTCTGTGGATTATGACACCCACTGTGATCCCAGCCTTTGCAGAAGCAGCTTCTTCCTGGGAAGGCAGAGAGGCTCCACACCACAGACACCAGAGCACTGGGAAGGTGCAGTGCTAAAAACCAGATCAAGTTCAGTTACATTTGTTTGTAACCCAGTGATCAGTCACAATGTGCTCAAACCACGTGGGGAAAAAAGAAAGTGTGGTTTAATAGTGAAACTTTTGAAAGCGCTGTTTGAGAAGTGAGGTCAAGAATGAGATGCTACTGGAAAGTTCCCTTGGAATGGAAGGAATATTCTATGGGCTCTAGAAAAGTCAGTTTACAATGCAAGGACCATATCACAATGGGAAACGGGGAGACCATGACGGTACAAAAAGTCTTCAAGTTTATATCTGTTTTGAAAGTAAAATTAATCCGAGTTTAAGGAGATGCCCTTGACTGAGGGCCTCCTTCTCCCCTTCCTGCAGCCTCTCACTCCAGTAAAGGTACTGCAAAAGAACCCAAACGTACATTTGCCATCATTACGAATATCTGCCCAGCACCTGGATAAATTCAATTTTCTCATTAGAAAACCCAGATCTCCATGCCAAGAGAAAGCTACTTTTATATTTAATTCACTGAATATGTCAGGGTCTTTCTGAGAAAAGACCGAGTTCATTAACTTTGTTATTTTTAATCAACGGATCTGAGTAACAGGTTTTGACAAAGGCAGAACTGGAAGCTACTATAGCTGCACATCTGGAGCAACTGCTTAAGGCTGCGGATCGCTGGACTCCTCCAAAACCACTGAAATGCCACTGCCACAGTGCAGAACACCAGTACCATGAAAGATGTAAAGGGAAAAGGAAAAAAGAGCCAAATATGGTCTTAATAACAAACAAACAAAAATAAAAACCCAAACAAACAAACACCAAACCAAACCTAACCAAAAATCAACAACAAAACCTATGAAAGACTATGGAATATTCCACTTAAAAAAACTCTTACCAAATTATCCTGCCCAAGTCAAATTATTCCTGCTCGAGACATTTTCAAGGTCTTTTTCTAGTCCTCTTAGATAACTTGATTAATGGTGCTTTCATTGCTTTCCTTGAGAAAATACCATGTGTAAAACCACGCTGTTGTTGTTATCTTCCTCGTGTAATAAAGAATAAATTAAGAGATGTACAATAAAGATGGTAATGAAGATGTGAAATAATACCTGCTCATCCTTTTCTCTTTGCACACTCAGTGTAACCGAGGCATGCACAGTCATTTTCAAAACCTGCAGTTTCTACTTCAGGTAACCTTTTCTTTCAAAATAATTTAAAAAAAGGATCAAAATCAGTCTGGCAAGCATGCCAATAACAGAGAACAATTTGGGTGGCAGAAAAGCAATTCAGTTTTCTGACAGTTTTCAGGATAATCAAAAACCCAGGAGAAGCCAGTAAATTTGTTTAGTTCATGGTCAATTTGCCATAGCACTTTCTGTTCCCCCTCCCGCCTCCCAAACTCTCCACCACCTCAACTTTTGGGTCAACAGGGAGGCGTAAGCATCATTACGGAGCAGCTCAACTGGCTCACCGAGACGGGCAAACATCCTAATTCCTACAAACGAGCCCATTACATCCACTGCTCACTGTGCATAGCTTCTGTAAATAAACTGAGCTCAGATCCCCACACAGCCCCCAGGTCAGAGAATCACAGAATATCAGGGGTTGTCAGGGCCCTCTGGAGCTCCCCCAGTGCAACCCCTGCCAGAGCAGGATCACCAGAGCAGTCACACAGGAACACGGCCAGGGCTTTGGGTGTCTGCACACAAGGAGACTCCACAACCTCTCTGGGCAGCCTGGGCCATGCTCCATAACCCTCACACTGACAAAAGTTTGTCCTCATCTTCAGCTTGAGCCTCCTGTGCTCCAGCTTGGGCCCATTGCCCCTTGTCCTGGCATTGGCCATCCCAGAGCAGAGCCTGGCTCCTTCCTCCTGACACTGCCCTTTACAAATTGATAAAGAAAATTTATTAAAGTCAATCGTGCTGATAACACGGACAGACACATTGTAAGAGTCATTTGAGCTGATCCTCTAGGACAGATTCTTGGAGCCGATACCAAGCTGATGCCATTGCCCTGCAGAGAAACCTCTGTTTGCTGGATATAGGAGAGGGCTGATGCTGAAGAGTCCATGCAGAAAAAGTGCAGACCAGACTGCTATGCAGAGCGACAAGAAGTGGGTTTCTCCTAAGGATCAGTCACCTCAGATGCTGCAATCAAAAGGAAAAACACAAGGGAAAAGCTCTTTTAGTGACAGCAAATTCCCATGGGCTGGAAAGCGGTGCCTGCTGGCAAAAAATGTCAGCTTGGGATCCCAACAGGAAACTTTCGAGAGCTTGCAGGGGCTAAAAGCTTCTGCTTTGATAAACAAGAAGATATTTTGCCAGCCAGATGGGGCTTTGCAAATGCTTGCAGCGCTAATATAAAGAAATATTCTAAAAGAAATAAACAGTGGGTAGATGTAAATACTGAAAGCTCATTTTTTTTAGTAACTTAAATAATTAAACCCCATCTTATTGACTAATGAAGTTATTTAGAGACATCAGAGTAACATTCCAGCCAGCATAACTAACTGTTTTTGCCTGAAGTGACATGTTCCCAGCAGTAGATTTTATTATTTCTTCCTAAAATTTGTTCTGTCATTTCTGCAAGAGTTATTTTTAGCTGACAGATAACACGGCAAAAAAATACAGACATGCATGCAGAGCTTCAGATGAAATGAACGGTGACTCATCAGTCTGGCACTACTCTTAGAACAAGAGGAGACAATAAAATATGGATTGGCCAATGGTGCCTTACCTCAGCAAGAAAAATACTCAGAGTTTATGCTATGTGTTAGATTGGAAGTCTCCAGTAGGCAGGAAAACTATTTCCTAAATCACAGAATCATTACGGTTGGAAGAGACCTCCAAGATCACCCAGCCCAACCCAACCCAACCCCACCATGGCCACTAAACCATGTCCCCAAGTGCCACATCCACCACTTCTTGAACCCCTCCAGGGATGGGGACTCCACCACTGCCTTGGGCAGCCCCTTCCAGTGCTTGACCACTCTTCCAGTCAGAAATTTTTCCTCAGATCCAATGTAACCCTCCCCTGGTGCAACCTGAGGCCATTTCCTCTCATCCTGTCACTGGTGTCACAGGGTTACATTTGTGTATCACCCCCAAAAATAACAGAGTTACTGCCAGTTGGAAAGAACTGCATTTTACTTAACAAAATAATCAGAAACAAAGCTACTTTTAGATGTGCACCTGAAGTAGGAAATAGGTCTCTATGTCTCCTAGTGCTGGTAATACTCCACACACAGGCAACAGGAGAGGAAAAAACGCTAGACTAATTTGCTGTCCATATAACTCATTTCTTTACTACAGTGCTTCACATCTCATCATGACCCTATAGTGATTTTATGGCATTCTCTTCCTGGAAGAGGAATGACTGATCCTCTGCCCAAGCTTTCATTAGGAAGCACCATTACCAAACAAGAAGAGAGAATTAATTGGAGAAAGGTTCAGCTTTCAACTTGACAGCCATCTTTTATCAAGGTGTTAGGCCATTTATCTTTGTATTTTCTGCAAGTTATAAGATTTTACAAAACCTCCAGGAGTGCAGAAGGCTACCTTTCTCAAAATGAGTATCACCCCACAGACCATACACCAGCACTTGGATACAGCCTGGCAAAACCATTTGTTACTAGTTCAGTCTCAATGCAGTAACTGGGAGGTGCTGGAGGTCTACGTGGCGATGGATCAAGGTCTCTCCAAAAAGAAATCAACCAGAGTCTTAATTTTGGCTTTATATGGGAACAAAAACTGGGGAAGAATTCCCATTTTGCTTCATAGCTTGAGATCACGGGCTCTGCTCAGCTCTAGAATACTGGGAATGTTAGATTCGCACCTTGTAACAGGCTTTGACATCCCTGCCAGAAGAGCCAAAAGACACATTGGAGAGATCACAAAGACCTACAACGCTATCACTGGTGTAAATGAAACAGTTCCCTAATTACATGGACTGACTCCTTCCTACTCCAGTGTTATATCCCTCACATTCCTCCTCATGGTCTGAGGCATTCAGAGCTAACATTGCAAATACGTAATAGACTTTTCTGATGCAGGTGTAAAGTACTGAGCTTTAGTATTAAGATTTATGTTTAACGTCAGGAATTTTCAATTGAATGAGACTTGGTTTAGGTGTGCATGGTTTCACACACACACACACACACACACGCAGGTTGGGGAACACAGCAAATACAGCTTTTCCAAGTCACACCTTGTTTCAGATTTCTGCCTTAGAGGAATATTTTGCTACTTAGGGTGGGTGTGGTTGGTTTGGGTTTTTAAATCCATTCTTGTCACTTGTATGTTTGCATGTATTTCAACTTGTTCTTTAAGCCAAACGGTTCGGTCATCAGACACAGTTGACCACCCCCATTTCTATTTCTCATTAAAAAAATAATCAAGACACTCCAATGTGGTAAGAGCTCGGACTTCATTTAAAAAGCAAACCAATTCACAGAAATGAAGTGACTGAAAGAAATCTTTTTTCTCCCAGATCCCTTCACCGTAAGGTAAGCACAAAGAGGTACAATGTGTTATCACAGCAACAAGGCGCGTTTTAAAGGTCTTCTTTCCCATCTGTAAGGAAAAAAAGTGCTCTAGTTTAAAACTATTCAAACGATGCTAAAAACTTTTGTAATGGAAATATTTTCCTCTGCAGGTATTCAAAGTCTTATTAATGAGACTGATGATTTGGAAGTGTTTTAGGGGGGATGGGGAGAGATCTTTTATTATTGAAGGATTTTGTGGTTTCCCATTTGGTTGCTGGGGGTGTTGGTTGTGGGGAATGTTTTTGGTTTTGGGTGGTTGGTGGGTTTTTTGGTTTCATTTGGTTTTCTGTAGTTTGTTTTTTGTGGGTTTTTGTTTTGGCTTTGGTTTTAAAGAAAAGGGCCGCCCCCACCCCTATATAAATCCACAGTACTCAACCTTTCCTACTAAGTGCTCACAGAATCGTTATGGTTGGAAAAGACCTTTAAGGTCATCAAGCCCAACCATTAATTCTGCCATGCCCACTTCTAAACCATGTCCCTGAGCACCATATCTCGATGGTTTTACACATCCCCAAGGATGGTGACTCCACCATTGCCCTTTGACGACCCTTTCAGTGTAAAGCTTTTCCGAACGTCTCACCTAAACTTCCCACACTCATCTCTCTACTCCCTCCTTTCAGGGAGCAATAAGGTCTCCCCTCAGTCTCCTTTTCTCCAGACTAAGCACCCCAGGTCCCTCAGCTACGTGAGAGACTGGGTGAATTCAGTCAAAGTTACATCCAGTTCATTTCAGACTACGCCTCAGCACTTCATCTTCAGCCTTTCCAGCCTCACTGCTAACTTGATGAAGCTCACACGGTAGCAGCACACACACACATTGTGTTGCTGAGATCTACCCTCTGTGAATTACTATGGTGAGTTTTACATTTGGGGTCTCAAGGGGCACTAAAACAAGGAAGAGGATCAAAACCTCTGCATACAAATCATGTTTAAAAGCCCCCGTGCAATACTGACTGCCCCTCAGTGCTCTAGAGATACTTGAGCAAAATATCAACAGGCAAATTCTAAAGCACTGGGGTTAGTTGTATTAATACAGCAAGATCACAGATGACTTAAGTACCCAGAAGGATTCTGTTGCCTTCTTACTCCCATGCACTGTAATCTACAAAGACGTGATCAATCGAGACTTGGAAGTAAAAAACCTTTCACCTCTTTTTCAGTGAAAAGCAGTCTTTTGAAAGACGATGAACATCATCTCCCTCATTTCTTATTAATGACAAGTTTGCAATGTGAATTCAGGAAGTTGTCGTATCCGTGACCTCCCACAGGTCATTTGTAACTACGTCTCCTATGAGTTATGAGCTCTTGCCATCCATGGACTAACTTTAATCTGGTGACAGTAATGAGACAAATATGTATTAGCTTCATGCCTCTGAAATTGTAATGCCCCAAGTGAATCCTTGACATTTACTATTTGCAATTTCCCCTCATGTAAAATGCAGTGTAAAAAAACAACTGAAACGCATGAATGTGTTGGCAAGTTATTTCAACTTCATACCGACTCATTAAAGTTAAAACAGCCTCTTCCAATGCGTTCAACGAGTAAAATTACCACATATAAAACGGGGATGCCATACCCTGTACTATCGTGTTCTACAACTTTGACACCAATCTTTCATCAGTCAGTCTTAGATTTGCGACAAACACTTGAAAAACTTTTTCAGTTGACGTTTATTTTGATCATCATCAGGCCACAAGCTACTGATTAAAGTGAGCCGTACTCTGCTCTTCACTTCGAGCACTTCAGCATAAGGATCATTGCCTCAGCACGGGGTCTCTGCCATACAAGCCTCTGCAGGATCCTCTTCCAACACTGATCTCCATGGCCCCAGGGAAGCAGATGAAAGCACCACGGGTCAATCTCAAGACAGCAGCACATGGCACAGCACTGGGAAGAGGCCAAAACTCCCTGAGGCACAAGGTCCCTCACCGTGGCTGTAGGGCACCAAGGGTCTGAACCATCCACCTGGTACCCGTGAGCACCAGCGTTAGTGTGCACCACGAATGACACCATCTGTCCACACATCTCTGTAAGACAGCATTGCTTTGGTTGCAATGTACCACTAGGGTCAATAACCAACAAAACCAAAAAAAACCCCCCAAATCACTACTTGTACAAGCCCACTTACGCCTGTGACAAAGCACATATTTGAGAAAATAACAACTATTTTTTCTGAGGCATTAACTAAGACTTCTGTAGTGCTGGGAAATTAATTAAGCATTCTCCACTAACTTTTTCAAGTGTGTGGCAAACTTTTAGAAGACGATCTCAGATTCTTCATAGTTTGATCAGGGCAGAGTCACTTGCATGCAAAGCTGTTTTTTTTTTTGTTAAAATACACTACATCTGAAAAATATTCAGTTCTGATTTGATGTAGAGAAGTTTCTATACATTGTTTTAGAAATGGGACATCATTCCTAGCTAACTTGCACAGAATGCCAGAATCCCAGGGTGGAAGGGACCACAAGGCTCATCCATTTTTGTTACATGGGAGCCGCTCACTGCAGCTCACAAGACGCTGTCTCACAGTTCCCTAACCAGGAGCAGGGTATCTATTTACAGTGACTCCAAAGAAATCTTTACAGTCTATTGGGTAAATAATCCTTATTTTGAAAGTCCTTATATTATAATACATGGTTTAAAAAACAGAACTGGTATTTTGTCTGATGGACTGTAATGGATCCTCCGGAAATAACAGGTATCTGGTAAAGTCTCTTTATCTATAATTATGTGATGACTGGTGAATCGATGTTGAAATAAGAATGGATGCACATAAGGTATCATCCATCTACAATTAAGTAGGCAATTTCAGTATCCAATTCTAGACCACCTGTCAGTAATTATGGAGTATTTCTTGGCTGACACTAAATAATACAAAACTGTTAATGCCTCAGACCATTTTCCCAGTACATTTGGGCCAGATTCTTTAGTTGTAATTCAGGCAAAACTCCCCCGCAGGGAGTGCAAGACCACAACGCTTCTGTATGAAATGTACTTCATGAAGTACAGAACTTTTTGCCCCCATCTCAGTTCTGTGAAAAGCCACACAGCTACAATGTTTAGCATGCAATACCACTGTAGGATACTTCCATCCTCACTCCATCATCTGGAATGATGTACCCCATCAGCAGCTGGGGTAAATAAGGGCATCCAAAGTGAACACTACAGCCAAGCAGTATTTACAGGCCCATTCCTGCCCACTCCTCCTGCATAGCATACCCTTTCCAGGCAATAAATACAAGAAAGCAAGCAGTAGCCTGAAGATTACGGACTCTTGCAATCATGTTCTTACAGCAACATAACTTAATATGTTTCTGACCTTTACAACACAGTACCCAAAAAGTTAGGAACAACAATACCCCACTATATTGCTGTTTGACATAAAGGAAGGGGTGAGCAAAGAGGGACTGATTGGTGATTAATACTTATTTTGTATTACAAAACTATTTTATTAGTTAATTAAATACTAATTTCATTTAATTGCTCATTGCTTGCTGTTGGGACCATAATTATGGGACCACTCACATTATATCCAACTCCAACCAAAATGAAAGATAAGTAGTTCTTGTATTTTACCAGCTGTGAAAGTTTACATATAAATTCAGATAAGCTATTGTAGAATGACTGGTAAATTAGTTCATTATTTGATGAAATATGAATGTTAAATTCCAGTCTTTATGTAGCATAACGCCTTGTTGGATTTTAAATGAAGATAAGCACAAATCAATTTAAAGTAAAATACAAACAAACAATCTCAGTCTACTGTATTTAAAGGTATTGAAAACAGATTTCCATTTATATAGCCTCTGATATTAGAAAAGCACTTAGTGACTGGACATGTCAGTATTTCACGCCTTCTGGATTCAACTCCTTCTAAAATTAGTTATATCTCTGAAAATAACCAATATTAGCAAGACATGAATTGAATTTATTCTACTACTGGCAAACAGGAAAGCTAATTAGTGGCAACAATTTATTTCAGAAGAGGATTTTTATGATTTGCTGGGTTATGACCTATAATTAAATGTATTTTGTGTGTTTCTTCCACCAAGATAATTGATATAATGCATAATGCAAGATGCTTTAGGGCCACTTCTTCCCCAAAATGCAATTAAAATGAAGCCGCGCTGTCAAAGACAGAACGCGTTGGACATTGAGGCTCCAAATCTTTGTGTCAGTGTTTTGTGGTTAATGAAAACAAAAGGAGAAAAGCCAACTCGTTTCAAGTGGCGCGGATGACATCACCCATTTTCCACAGAACCCCCTATGCTGGTGCGTAACCCAAGCGAGCCTCAGAACACTGCGAATAATCCACTTGCACAGCAGAGCTTTCCAAACCCCCACTCAACCACCTTGTTTCCAAAACAAGGTGAGCGCACCACCCGAGAGGATTACACCACTCAAAGGGATTTTCATTCAGTCCTATGAAATGTTGCATTCCAAGCAAAGACGTCTTGGGAACAGACGGAAATGACAGAGAAGATCACAAAAATTATTTAGAATTATTCAGTCTGAGGACTTAATGACATAATTGAAAGCAATCAAAAATTCGGCTTGCTTCAAACTCATGTGTTGACAGCATACAAAGCTGGTTTTCTTTAAAGCAGCAGAGGAAGAGCGAACGTTTTATGGAGCAATCACTGTGACGGTCTCTAAAGTGCGTTATTTTTGCCTTTTGAACCAGCATAAGCTGCTCCAGGTTCTCTGTGATTTTATTTATTTAAAATACTAGGCCATGCTCTGTTACCATGTA
Organism: Mesitornis unicolor; assembly: GCF_000695765.1. Taxonomy (NCBI): domain Eukaryota; kingdom Metazoa; phylum Chordata; class Aves; order Mesitornithiformes; family Mesitornithidae; genus Mesitornis; species Mesitornis unicolor. The sequence goes on from NW_010195894.1 coordinate 51,870, forward strand.
GCAATTAATATTTCCACTAATTTCAAGAACAACTAGTTTGTTATTGAAAATAACTGCAACTGGCAGACCAAGCTGGGATATTTGACTAAGCTTGAAATAAATAGGAAACAAAAGGAAAAGTGGGAGCCGTGGGTTGAGAAAGACATCAGAATGGACACAACTGTGAAAAATGGTAAATATTTAAGATGGCAGTGAGATATCAGACAAATAATAAGATGTTTTCATTTTAAGTCCATAAGCACTTCAAAGTTTTCAGGTTTTTCAAACTAGCAAAGAACCGAGCACACACAGAATCTTATCTCCTGCATTTCAATCTTCAAGTCACTGTTGTTTTCTTGGAATGGACATTTTCTACATCAAGATTAGGATGAACTCAGCCAAAATAGGTTTAAGAGAATGACGCAGAAGAAAAACTGGACTTAAAACTGCCCACCAAATAACCTCGCTGTAAACTTGATGCAGGTTCTTCATACTGAAGAACTGCAGTATGAAATTTGGAGCTGCACAACACCATGCAGGCTGGTAACACTGAAAAATTTTAAAGCTACGTTCCTGCAAGCAACAAGAGCACTGAAGTCAGACAGGAAAAAGGCAACGTTCTCAGGCCTTACTGTAAGCACATAAATAGATTTATCTAGAACTCATTTCAGAAAAGCATTCAATTACCATACAGGAATACGGTAAAACTGACGCTGAGGCTGCCTATGCCAAAGCTGCCCAATTCAAGGCACACTGCGGGGTGTACTCAAGTGTAGCACGTACAGACAGGACTCCAGAAGTGCTCTGGGGTTTTTGGGGCCAGCAAAAACTGCAGCTGCAGTCGTCCAAATGTGTTTAAATCCCTGCATTTTGGCTGGGAAGAGACCAACTATGAATGGAAGGGACAAACAGAAATGAAGATGTGATGCAATGGAATCCAGTTACAAAAACCAACCAGTAGAGACAGAACAAACAGGCAGTAATCAACCACATTCATCCATACTGACCTTCCTCCCTTTGATCCATCAACCACTCATCCTCCCATTCTCTGAGCAGGTATTCCTGATGGGCAATTCACTGCCGACTGAATAAGCTCAACAAGGCGTTTGTTTGGGGTTTTGTGTTATTCGGTTGTTTTGGTTTCCCCCTCTTCCCCCCAGTGACAGCAAGTTCATATTACCAGTTAATACTGTCATCCATGTGGATAAAGCAAGTGCTGTATTAGTGTAGGCATCCCTTTGCCTACTGCCAACCCAACTTCTTAGAATGCACTGAATTTATTGCAGAAATTTTGACTAAACAACCCGTTATTTTCTAGTGGGAAAGTGTCCAAAGCATAAAATGAAAGCATCAAATCGCTTGAGATGCTGTAAAACATCTACAGCTCTCACATTTATTTTCACTTTTTAAAATGACTGAATGCATACAAAAAGCCCCTAAATGCACACATATTCTATACTAATTATTTCTTGGGAAAAAATAATCAACAGATAGGTTCTTAGAGGGTACTGCAATACTCTCTGCATGCAAATACGCTGTTTCTACATCAAACGACCCATCACCTTACTAAAAAAACCCCTACTTGTTACATTTCCTGCAGAAATTTTCAAGCCATGAGGACCCTGATAGCAAGCTAAGAGATAAAATGTTCTATAAGCAACACATAAACAAAATTATGTTTTAACATGTAGCTCTCGGGTCTCCTGTTATTTCACTATGCAGGATGAACTAAATGAATGCTTTTATTTTGACAGAGAAGCTCCTCGTCCCCTCTCAGCTTTCTTCTCACTTGTAGAGATGTCTTAGCCCCGCTCTGTCAGCTTGGAAGCTCTTACTGTCACCAGCCAGCACGAAAACGCCTCGCTGTGCATGAGGACTGTCGTACACCATTAGATTTGGCTGTCAGGCACCAAAAAGCACTGTCACTCAGTGTCAGAGGACTAACAAAGCAATTATCAAAAAAACACATTCATGAAGTCCAAGACATGCAGATTAAAATGAGCCTCAGCCAAACCCAGCCAGTCACAAGTCTCTCTCCAGACTACAAAGGTGTGACTTTGCCTCTGAGATTCTACAGGGGCTTTGTTTTTCCCGGTCTACATGAAAAGAGAACCCCAAAGATCCCTGTTCATTATTTAGGACTTGGTAAATATTTTAAATACTACTGAAAAGATCACCTAAATAGGAAAAATATTAATTTCCTATATCTATACTATCATTATGAAAATTTATTAATTACTATTAAATAATTTAATAATTAATAGTTGTTTATTATTGATTTATATTTAAAGTATGATTATGAAAATATTATTTACCTACTGGCAGCTAGCACCTAGAAAAATCATCACTTCTGTGGCTGTTCAGGATGAAAATTGGCTTCCAGGAGCCGAATATGTAGAGCAAAGTGAATTTTTAGAAGACAGAATTTGGTACAAAAAACTCCAGAAAGGTAAAGAATTGTGTCAAACTCGCAAACCAAGTTGTAGGATGTTGGTAAAAGAGCTTTAACCTGTTGCCAACAGTTGTAAAGTCAGAAATAAACCATATTATGTCGTGTGTCAAGCAGTGTAAGAGTGCCAAAGAGCATCTTGATTTATCACAAGCATCCCTGGGCCCATGGGGCTGAACAATTTCAGTTCCTCTTTAATTAACAGCCATATTACAGAAATTCTTCATGATGTACATCCTGTCAGATCTCCCACTTCAGGTAACGTGTCTGCAGCAGAATGCTTATTGGTGTTACCAGTCACTGCAATAACTGAAACCCAAGTTCCTAAATAAGAATTTCTGAGGCTCGTTCTCCAGCATCTGGCCAAGCATTCGATCCCATTCACCCACCCTCACAGCCATTTCATTGCTGAAGGAACCGCTTAACTTCAGGGACTGCTGAATGACTAAGCCTAACTAATCTATTAGTTGTCCAGAAAGCTCACTAAATAGCCTTATCTCTAGAAGGAAAACACGTACAGCAATCGAGTATATATTACATTGGGTTGTTGATTTCATTTAGCACATCCTGAGAGCTAACACAAAATATTAGAAGGCAAACATTCAGTTTCATGCACATTTCCAGGGTACTGTCTTCCATAAACATTCATTTTTGCTGTGAAAGGTAACAACAGTTTTCATAGTCTGACCAGCAAAACCAGCATCCCTTCATGAACACCGAAATGGGCAACAGACATTGCAGCTATTTTGGACTGTGGTTGAAATGAACCAGACACCTCAAACCGTGGCTTTCCAAAACAATTACGTTCTGCCATCTAGAGACGGTGAGGCCACTGCACTGAGCAAGCCCAGTTCACAAAGACAAATCAGTGAAATAAAACCATCTTGTGTGTTAGCATGAAGTTACACAGAGATCTACTGAAGAATTTGGACATGATGGCCTCCGCATGGAAAGTGGCTAACAAGTGTGTGTGTTTGTATGTGTGTCTGTGTGTGTTTGGGGTTTTTTAGGGTAAAAATCCAGTTCCAGACAACGAGACAGTCCTCGACTGATGGCTGACTTCTGTTGACAGATTAAACACTAACATGGAAAGGGAAACCTCATCTCTCTCTGCTGACCTTCTTCCACGTGTCACAATCTATATGCAAATCCAGGGCAGAGCTACGTTGAAGGACGAAGATGCAGAAGATGCAATTCTGGAACAAATTTTTATCTTGGGAAAAGCGATATCCCTGACATTAATGGGTCAGATCTGCAGAGCAGACGATTCACCTCAGCTCCTTCAAAATACAACAGGCAATTAAAAACCTGGAGTAAAATAAAACTGGCAGTGATTTTCAGTCTTACAGAGAGGTTTCTGTGAAGGTTGCCAATTTTAACTTCCATGCTAACGTCAGATGGCTGTGGGGAACAGAAGCCATGATGATGAACAGTTTTTTCAGCTGGCGTAGTTGAATACCTTTAGATACAAGTGTCCTAATTCAGATAGGACTGTTTTTATGCACACAATCCAAGAACCTTCAAAATTTTAATGGGCTATGAGCAGCCTGAAACTACAGATTTCTACTGTGTTTAATCGGCACTTCTGAAGTTAACCTCCAGGACCCAGTGGACGGTGATGCTTCTGGCAAAGCTTCAATGTCTGGATGTCTACCATGGTCCTGCACCAACAGAGGTTGGCAAGTGTTGTATTAACCTGCAGCTCAGAACAAAACCACCAGCTCACCAAGTCCTCTAACTGATGTGACAGCGAGCATGGCAAGTCAGAGGGCAACTCTGCAAACCTGTCCCTTCTAACACGTTGCTTCTTTCAGCTACACAAAGCAGCTCATTATGAGACACCAAAATTACCATATTTGTAGTATTGTTTCAGAAAGCAAAAGAGTGGCGGAAGTACTCTGAACTAAAACATTATCTCTGCTGGAGAGGAGGGCAGTCCAGAGAACTCCTGCAAGTTACACACCAAGTTCAGTGAAAAGCTTGCACCCGAGATGTTTAATTAACAACATTTTTTCCCTCTTTTTTGATAAATGAGGCATTCACGTAACCCTCAGCCCAGGGACTCGGCTGTCTGCAAATGAAGGCCCAGTTTGGTGTAGCACAGGTCTGTGACCTCGGCTCACATTTGCTAAGAAAACCATTGTTAAGGTACAAGAGGAAATGTGATCTAAGTGAATGCCAGATTAAAGCACTAAAACCAAACAGAAAAGCACAGTTACTGCAAACGTAATATTTAGTTCCCCAAGAGCAGTGCTCACAAGGAAGAGTATAAAACTCCTGGGGAGGAAAAGCAGAGAACCGGACAAGAGCAACTCCCCAGCACTGAGATTCGCCTGCTCTGAGCAGCAGCGGGGGCCGATGCTCTCTCATCTGGTCTCGCACCAGCGCTCAGCCCCAGCCCTGTCAATGCTCACTGCTTCTCGTGTCTGACCAAACCCCCATTTCAGACTCCACTGAACCTCCTTACTTGGTCTCTCCACACATTTAAAACGTCCCTGAGCAAATCAGCTCACAGACAGTGGGTTACTTTCTGACAGGTAAATCTGGTTTAAAAAATCCTCTTGGTTTAACATAGAAAACCCAACCCAAATTCTAATAATTTCACATTTCATCAAAAAACCCTCACAATTGTTAATTGTGATGTTACTCTTAAAAAACCACAAGGATTTCCACAACTAAGAGTGGTCTGTACTTCTTAAATTTACACTTACTTGATACCACAAGGTGGAAACCACGGAAGTGGCGCTTTTCTGGATGCAGGATTTGAAACAACCGAGGGCTGCAGGGATAACTGCTCTGCCGAGTTCATGAAGATAACTCAGCAACTACAGTCATCCTTTTCAAAAGGACTTCTTTTTCCCCTTGCCTGTAGTGTATCCTAGATAGAATAAGATCCCACAGATTTTTGAAACGCATTTAGGATTTTGTGCTCCTAGTTGCTTATCGCTATTTAATTGAAAACTCTTGTTATCACTTGTGATTTGTTTGAAAGTCATCAGATACGTATCCAATATATTTGAAGGAGACATCTGAAGTGTAACTTGCTGCCAGGTGCTCAGCAAGGAAAAAAGTTCTAAAATTTCCCAAATTTCACATTGACCTTTACAGCTGTGATGCACCATGACTGGGAAAGCAGGTACCAGTGTCTGAACACTGTTCAGCCTCAGTTATGGCAAACCTTTGCTTTCATCAGCACCAAAATACTTGAAATACGTGGGTATAATAATGAGTTGCACATCAGGTTTTGATAAACGAGACATTGCACCATCACTGGAACTGCAAACAACCACTCTGCAGAAGTATTCAGGTAAGCGTCTTGCAACAAAGTGTGAAACTCCAGAGACATTCCTCTGCAGCAAGACATTTAGCTAAGAATTATCATTCCCATAGCCCCATTTAAAAGCACGCCTGTCTCTTAATAAACTGGTGATGCAAAACGTACAATATGTTAACAAGGGTGCCATTCAGAATTAAAAAAACCTGATAACTTCATTCTTTTTAGCTTATGCAAGCTAAAGACGTAGCCCTTCTGGTTTTGCTGCTGTGCCATCTGATCAGAAGCACAAGAACATCCTAAACTACAAAAATACATTCAAGCTTTTCTTCATTTTACTGTACTGACTGAAAAAAAGTCACCAGTACTTGAAAATGAGCTGTCTTTTAAGATATTCCTAATGACATTATTAGGCTCAGAATCATATATAAAAGATCAGATCTGTGTTCTTCCTCTTGCAAGTCTCGCTATGCATGCGACATTTACAAGCTGAAGGGGTGCAGAAGGAGAGTTGGTGGATGTGAATGTATTATCATTAAGCAGACATCTTCCAGTGTACTGTATTCTTCACTGTCCATGACTTTGTCTCTCACATATGACTCAACTTTCACTTAGTCTTTTCTAACTTCAGGAAAAAACCACATACACCACTTCTCCACAGCGCCTCAAGTACTGGCATAGACGTTAAGAACAGCAAAAGCAGTCAGAGAAAGCTAAGTATGGAAATCGAATTTGGGAAAAACTAATTTCAAGAGGGAAAATAAGGCTTTTAGCTGGACTTGGGCACAAGCAAACACAGTGCAGAGCTGCATGCTTCATGCTCACCGTGTTTTTCTGAGCTCTGTTGAAATCCTGCCCAAGCCGGGCTTTGCCCAGCTTGGATAATTTCCCAGCAGGCTGCATTTAAAAGTGATGCCACTGTCCAAGTTCCCTCTGTTGACAAATGTTTCCGTAAATGCTAACAGACTTCAGTGCTGCTTCTTGTTTTGCCTTTGCGTGCAAAAATAAAGCGTCCAAGTAAATGTATGTGATTGGTATCGAGGCCTTCTGGTAGAGGGAGGGACATCAGTGGTAAGGAGGGAGTGCAGTTATTATACAAAGGAACTTAAAGATCTTCCTTCGCCAGCCATTAAGCCTTTATCAGATGCCTGATAACATAATATGAATTTAATCAGAATTTTTAAAAAAGGTTACAACCATACACATTCAGATTTGCCTTTTTCTTGAGTTAATGCAATTTACTTCATGCCGTGTGTGTGCTGGTGTTTGAGTTATTACTATGCTTTTTTCATCCTGTAAGTAGAATATTACAGGAACTGTAATTTTGCTTAAAAAAAAAGGCATTTCTGTTTTCATAGCCATAATTATATTTGGCAATAAAGTCCATAGGAAAGGTGCGTGCCCTTTCAAGTAAAAACAATCGCTCTGCTTCAGGTTAAACCATTTCACCTGCTGTGAAACAATTAAAATCTATTTTCCTTCTGAGCACAGCCAGTTGCTTAATAAGAGTTGTGGAAACAGTCACAGAAACACTTACTGTATAAAGCAAAGTCTGCCCATAGTAGGTGCACCCAAAAAAATATTATTTTCTTAAGTTGTCAGTAGATTTGCAAACCTTTTATGCTGATAAACATTGAGGGATGCTCAGAACTGCTAGAACATCCCTGAAAAACAATTTGCTTGCAGGTCTTTAACTGCATATTCATGATATCCTGGTTAACAGAGGGGTGAAAAAGCTCCAAGTACCCAAGTCTAACAGATGTAAATCTCTCTCCTTTATGATTAGCGATACCATTACTACAGCACGCAGCCTTTTCCATTGCCTATACCAGAGTATTGATGATTACAGAGCCTTCTCCATGGTTTTATCTCACACAATCATCCCAGACCTGGCACCGGAGACTCCATGGCTACAAACACCTCTGTTTGAAGAGATGCAGACCCAGACCTTGACTAAAGTGGTTTAAGAGTAACGAAGAGCACAGAGGAATAACTACCACCATATGGAAAAGTAACTGCAACAACACAGCAGTGGGCAATACGAGGTATTACTCAAACAGCTCACTGTCTGTTGTTTGGATCTGTCACAAGTTGTACCCACCATGCTTTGAGTGCTCAATTTTACCTCTATCCCATCAGCACTACATGTTGAAGGGCCAGTGACCTGCAGCACTTTCCACGGTGCAGCTGCACTGAAGAGTTGCATCAGTGCACAGCTCCTTCAGGATTTTGAAGACGGCAGCTGAACCAATTTCAAGTACACACATCAGCAGCCTTCACTAGCCAGGCACAGCTCGCTTACTGCTTCAAAGTATTCTTATATATCATAGTAAGCCCAAAATCTTTCTAGGTACATAATACCAACTTGCCACAGCTGTACTCCACCACCAAGTAATCTCTGGAATCCATTAGTACCATTACATCCACCAGGTGACACACTAACGAGCAGCAAACAGCACAATTTACATGTTATATTTTCCCAAGAGGAATAAATAAATAAGTGTCCAAATGAAGAGCAGCTATTCACAGCCTCTGTTTATTTTTTCTGAATCAGTCCCTCTTTTATATCACTCCAGGCATGTCTGCATACAAATACTGGTTTATACTATCACAAGCATATGTTTATATTGCATGCAAATTGTCCAAAAAAGTTCCTTCTAATTTCTGGGATTTTAGCATCTGGCAGTTCTACACGATGCCTACAACCACCCAAACCAACTCAAAGGGAAAATAACGCCACACAATTGTAGGGCCTTGCACACACCTCTAAGGGTGCCTTATGTGCACTATGATCTATGAAAACCTAACTTGAATACACAAACTCATATATGTAGAACAGTTAATAGAACTCACAATATTTATCCTTTAGTCATCATGGCAGTGAACATCATCGCTTGATAACAGAGTTACATAAAAATTAGGAAGCGTTTAAAGGTAGCAGCACAATACACCAACACCACAGAGGCCACGGGCTCCCTTAATTCACCCACAGACTCAACTGAAACGAATGGAGAGAAGCTATTTCAGATCTTCTGGGGCATTACTCATTATCTAGTTTGCACAACAACATACAAAAGTTAGGATTACATTAGCTTAGATAATTGAAACAACTGTTTTTAAAGTCTTAAAAACACTTTAAGAAAAAAAATATGTAAGAAGTCTAAAAAGGTACTTCAAAGCAGCAGCTGCAAAGCATTTAATTAAGCCAAATGTTTCCTATAAGTATTTTATCCCAAATGAATACAGAGTTGGCTATAAAAACATGTATTTTTCCATCCTGAAGTACACAGTAAGAGGAAAAATGATCATTAGTGTGTTGTAACACGTTATTCATAGATAACAAACATACACATTTACTCAACTGAAAGGATCCAACCACCTTATTTTTACATTTATAAGCACGTTCACATTTGCAGTGCAAATAGCATCCCTCCTACAAATGCTAGGTTATCATAAAGACGATACCAGCAGTGAATAAAACAGTATTTACAGCTTACTAAACACCACAGAACAGTGTTGTTAACAGCAGAGGAAGGTTTGCAGCACTTAGCAGGGCATCACCTTCACTAAACCAACAAAGACGAATCAACGCCTTTTAAAGAGTGAACACCTGCATGGTGAATGCATCAAAGGTACACACAGTGCTTTAATAAAATCCATAGTGTCACTTATGTATTTAAACAGGCATCAAACAAGCTTTCTTCTTCAGAAACTCTCCAAAGTTGTAATTTGCTTTAATTATTATTTTAGTTTCAGAAAGCTCCTGTGTGCACCATTTATTTTGGAGGAATAAAAATTAAGAAAGTTTAGGGACATTAAAGCTGAAAGAAGAAAAAAAACCCCAAACCTCATTCACAGAGGCACCACAGAGTTGGGTTTCACTGTAACTAAACTGACCAATCTTCAAGATGTTGTTGAATGGGTCTGACCACAATTGCCTCTATCCTCAGTTTAAGAGACACGGAGCAGCTACTACAAGAGACTACATAAAACACTACTTTTAGCTCAGAGGTCTACAGTTGAGTGTTAACATTGACCAAACAGAAAACTTGACAAAATTTGACAAAATAATTACCATTTCACTGTAGCCTCATTCACAACTAAAAAAAAAAATAAATAACCACATATCCTGCAAAATCAAAGCAGAATAAATGTCAGGTTTTATTTCCCAAAAGTCTACATAGTTCTTTCTCTGCTTCGCTCCCATTGCAAACAAGGGACTCAAATATCAACATATATAATTTTCATTTAATTACGTGAGAGCATATTCTTCTCCAGGTCACACGTCTTTAGATATTAGAGGGTTTTTGCAAGTGTTGAAGCTAAAATAGCAGACATTTCACATTACAATCATTTATTGCCACTCCACATTCATATTTAATCTATCCCGAAAAGGCAATCGACTTCCACCCCAGAATTTACATGGATGGACCAACACAAAAACCAAGAGCAAGATCTCTCTGGCAAGTGAAACCACAGAGACCTTCTGGATCCACTGGAACATTGATTCATTTACACACCAAATCCATTCAGTGAAATTAATTATTTCAATGGGTTTTTATGAAAATCTACCTGGAATGGAAGAAAAATACAAAGTACTACACGGAGATCTTCCTTTTTTGTTCGCATTAGAAGAAAAACATTTTATTAGAGAAGTGTTTCCACCCAGGTGTATGAATCTGCAGACAGGGAGGTGCCACACATCCAGCTCATTCCACAAACCACATCAGCTCTCAAAACATGGCCAAATGTCCTGCAAATACAGGGGGAAATGGGAACTTTACACTGAAAGTTGCAACAGGATGCACTCCAGCTCCTCCAGAAGTGATGCCTTGGGGACCTATTGGCAAAAAGGTCAGATTGAAGCTATGGACGAGCTAACCTACTTAAAAAACAAAAACCAAAACCTGCCCAAACAAGATACCAAACACGCACAACTCAACAGGCTGGAGATACAGCAACTGGATTGAAAGGTTATGCTGCATTTGCCTGAGTAACACCTTTCTTAGCTGCGAACAGAAGTGAGGCACAGCTGAACATCTAGATTGCCTTCCTGACCCATCTGTCTCAAATTAAGACATAAAAAATGATAATAAAATAAAGGAGCAGCAGGTAGTGTTGAAGAAACAATATACAGCATCACAACACCGGCAGATATCAACACTGAACAAGTAACACCATTCAGGACACACTTCTTGCTATCAGTTCCTCAATTGCTATCAGCAACCATGGTAGTCACTTGAAAACCCCTGGTCCTTCTGTAACAGCCACAGCCACATCCATGCCCCCCAGCCCCACTACCTGAGCAAAAAACACCCGAGGAGCAGAAATGAGAGAATCTCTTCATTAGAGAATCCCAATGACACTGATTTGGCAAAAATTCAATTAAAGAGGAAAGCTGTTAGCAGATGATTAAGATCATTTTTGACAATGTTACAGCATGATAATCAGTCCAATGGTTTATATGGATTTCAATCTTCCACAGACCGGCTTAAAATAATAATAATTCTGCTCTTAAATACAAGGACTTGCAGGGGCCCTGTAAGGTAGAGATGCAGAAGAACACTCCAGTTCTTGTTTGGAGCTGCAGTATGGGTAATATGTATAAATAACACAGAGGTAACACAGGAAATCTACCAGTTTCTGTGGTAGGAGTGCTTGTGTGTTTATAAACTAGAAAGAAAAGCCATGGTTCATTCAGATTTGATGCCCAGGGGATATTGTCGCAGCTGCACAGGTACAATTGCAGGAGGCCAAAGAAGTGCTGATTCACACATACCCTTTAACTACTCCTTCAGAGTGCAAGGTACGGCTGACAGTTGTTGGAAGTGTGAAAACACAGTTAAGATCAAATAATGAAACTCTAATAAAATGTCAGGTGAATGTGACCAGCTACACACTGTATAAACAAGAACGCTTACCACAGAACCATTAAAGCAAGCAACCCTTAAGCCACCTGAGAAACTATCGGCAATACAAGGCAGTAAAGCAAAACAACCTCCACTAACCACAGAAATCACAGGGCAGCACATGGTCCAAGCCTCTCAGTTTTCAGTATTGTATTCAGAGGGTATTTTTGGGTATGCTGACACTTGCTGCCCTAGCAGGCAGACACAGCCAGCTATGACAAACGAGAAATTGCTTCATCCATAGGCCAGACTCAGCCAACCTCTTCTGAAGATCAATATTTTCAGATGCAATGAGGATCAATGTCTCATTACAAGATGACCAATAGCCTCAAATACTCTGCAGGCCTTTCAAGAAGGGAATGCAACCAGAGCACTCCAGGTGCTAACAGGCACAAAAACGTCCATCTGATGGCACGGCCGGATCATGACACAAAGCTCCTTCACAACACACACAGCTGGATTGATGCCCAGCACTGGTCTCAGCATAACTGACACTGATCTACGTTTTAGGAGTTACACTTCAACTGTTTTAAGTAAAGTTTATGGCACCTCAGAATCACTTACTTTCTTTTATTTTGTCAAATTCTGTAAGCGTAACAGCACCTGAGCAGAAAATAACTGATGGGACCACAAGCACACTTTTAGGAAAGTACGGTCTTAAAAGCAGCAGAACTGAAAATGAGGATTAGGAATAATTTTGGCTTTATGTTTAGAACTCAAGGAGGAAAAGCAAAACTGAAATCCAGTTCCCATCAAATGAACACATCTGCAATCTAGTCTTAACAGGCTCCTATTTTCAGTTGAAGTCTAAACTTCAGAACCGATAGAAAAACAAACCAGCAAGCCACACCACAAGTTTCACTCCATTTAGAGCTTGTTTCACACAGTGTGATGGGGGGGCTGGAGCACTGCAGTTGTCAAAGAAAAATAGATATTTTTTTACCAGCTATAAGAACATTAGGACAAATTCACAAACACTTTTGCAGTTTTCCTCTCTGCCTTTACATTTTGGAAAATACTTCACACATTTTCCTTCAGCAAATAAGGCCTCAGTCGTAAAAGTGCTACATTTTATTCACAGATTTGGTATTTGCTGAACTGGGACAAGGTATTGCCAAGTTCTCCAAATCAAGTCCCAGTCTGCATTTTGCTCCATCTTCCAGAGAGGTCAGGGAAAAGCCAAAAATACTTTATCGAGAAGAGGTGAAGTGAAACAGAGAAATAAAAACTAACCTCACACTGTACTCCTTTAACTACTTTTGAATCTAAATAAACCAGTTTGGGTTTTTGGTGTAATTACACTTGACTTTGAGATCATCAGGAAGAAAACTACATGCAATGCTGGGTGTACTACGGCACTAAGATATTGTGGATTGATGAGAGAAGTGACCAGGCAACTCACCTGAGTTTCATAGCAGTGTAACATCAGAAAAGACCCACAGAGGATTTAAAAAAACCCCAACCAACAACCTCAGGTGTCTTAAACACACATTTGATAAACTAGGAACATCAGGGCTCTCCACCTTCTTCTGTCTCCTCAGTACTGCCTAAGTCATCCTTGAGCAAATGATTTTAACATTCACGTTCCATCTGATAGATCTTCTTGCTTGTACAATCCATTTCGGAGGCATAACTTGTTTTCTTTGCTAAGATTTCATTTCCTCCCATCTCAGAACTTGATGAAATCTATTTCTTAGCTCCTCATCTTCCAGAGAAGGCTGACAACAAGTATCAGACAAAATGTAGCCGTCCCGTATGAAGCAATTCATTTCTGTCAAAGATTAGACATTTTCTCGCCCTTAACATAAGATGACCGATATTGTTCTGCAAGATCTAAAGGGACAATTTAACCACTTAAATACTGAACATGTTTGAAGATGGGCTTTTCCCCTTAAAGCACACAGTCTGCTGGGTGAGAGTGGGTAACTGAGATGCAAGCCACTGGAAAGCCTGACAGTTTCCTTCCATTTCATTTGAGGCTTTGACTCACTCTTTTTAGTCCTAGCCATGTATTTTTTACCATACAATATTCTGCAAAATAGCAGTATTATGAAACTACACATTTGAACAACTCTAACCAGCTGAAACTTATTTTCTACACTACACAGCACAGACAGAAGTCCTGAGGCATGTTAAGCACATTTGCAGCTATGCATGACCTTAACTGCAGTGAATTTTTTAAAATTGAAATACAGTTCTCATGCAACTTCCCATTTATGTAACAAGGGCAAAATTCATCCATCTAAACTCAGGCAAACACAAAACATAAGAGCTCAACATCCAACCC
>NW_010195895.1:0-1479 GCF_000695765.1 Mesitornis unicolor
AATCTACCTTCTTCCAATTCTAAGCTCTTGGCCCTTCTCCTATCACTACCTACCCTTGTAAACAGTCCCTCTCGAACTTTCCTGTAGGACCCCTTCAGGTACTGGAAGGCCACAATAATGTCTCCCCGGAGCCTTTATGTTTGCCTGGAGCTCATTGATTTCACAGCTGTGGGAAAGGTCATTAATAGTAATGCTGTTAGAAATGAGGTTGTATTGTAATTTTTGTGTTAAAAAGATTAAAATATTATTTCTGTAGAGTGTGTTAGGCATGGCTTCAGATTGTTCATATTTAAGTATATGACATACTTTCAACCAAGGTATTTTGTGAGAAAATTGGTAAAGATAAAGCATCTTGGACTATAAGATGTTAGGTAAAGTTAAATTTGAAGATCTCATGTTAACTACCTCAGAATAGTATTCAGGTCATTGGAATGTTACACTATGATACTAAGCTGTTGCAAAATAGATGCATAAGTGCACACACAAACATTCACCTGGATAGTCTGAACTCATTGCTATCTATGCAGTTCAAGAATAACTTGTCTCAGTAAACTGAACATTGTTTTCCCCCCCCCCTTGTCTTAGAATCAGCATTTTGAAGAACATTTCAGTTCTGTAGTATACATGTGAATTAAATTGTTTTATACAATTAGGATATTTGTATGCTTAAGTGTAGTACCTTGAAACATTCATTTTCGTCCAATTGATATCTCCTGTCTTCTCAACATAGTATCTGAATTTTGACTGAAGGTTTGTCAGTATACATTTTCTTGTTACCATAAAAAATTAATCACTTTTGACTGCTCTAAGGGGAAAAAAATTAAACAACTTTTAGGTAAGAATACATAGAAAACATATCAGTCTCTTAAGTGGGGAGTTTGGCCATAAACTATTTCTATCAAAACCTCAAAGCTTTTTTCAAACTTAAAGTATAATGATAAAAATATAATAACCAGTGTGTCAACGCTCTTAATTGTTAATGACAAATTTAGTTCTCTTTGTAAAGGATAATTGCTCTCAAACATCATGAATATTTTTTTTCATGTCTTGAAGTACACTTTATTTATGGCAAGGCAGGTCTTTTTGCCTGTTAAGATTGAAAGGTGTGTGCTTTTGAGACACTAGCGAAGTCCTTTTGAATTCCTTCCTCACTGCACTAAGATGTCTGTGAGGCAGCACTGTAAATGTCTTAATAGAAATCATTTGAACTAGGAATAGTCCTCTGAAAATACGAAGACTGATCTTCCTGGTGGAAAATACAAATTCTCTGCTAGTCTTTGCAATTATGACATCTATAGTGAAAGGAGAGGAAATAGCCTCTGAAAAATATCATTCTCGTAGCTGTAAATTGACTGATAATTTTTTTAAGTATACTTTTATCTGACTCTTCACAACTTTGGTTTTAACTAAATGTGACTAGCTTCTTTTACTGAGTGCATAGACTAACAGATACATTCATCAATGACTTGGATGAGGGAA
>NW_010195896.1:0-17811 GCF_000695765.1 Mesitornis unicolor
TACCTTATATATTATAATAATTATGTATATTTTTATATATATATATTAATACATAAGGCACCCTTCTGAACCTCACATGTTGCACATATCTGTCTGTGTTACATCTGCATGGCAGCGAGCGTGACCTGGGCTGTGCGGTGTCTCGCAGCACGCTCCACATTGCTCGCTGTTACAAATCTTGTTGCTTCCCAGCAAGATGGTCTCTGCCAGCAGTCTCCTCAGATATGCCAACAGCAATTACCAGCTTTGATTTGAAATGTGGTTCGCACCCTACACATGCGAAGCAGCGCAGTTTAATGTGTGAACTTTCCGAAAGCAGCCGTAACAAAGCTGTAACAGCTTGCTTTTAAAAAGTGCATCCCTTGACCTGGCCAGGATTGCAGCTGTCTGGAGGTGATGGACTTACTGCATGTAGATGCAGCCAGAGACGTGTTGCAGCACAAGGGTAGGTTTTTAGCGCTGGAGTTAGAGCACATATTTCCTAATGGCAAGAGGAGGAATGCCCAGGGCCAGGTGAAGTCACAGCCAGAATGGAGTTTGCTCTGCAGAACAGTTTAACAACCGGGGTGCAGTGTCCTCAAGTTGGTGCTTCAAGGGCTTTCAAGGCTTTGCAAGAAGCTCTTGGCTTTCCTAGAGCATTGCTCTCTAGCGAAGGCGTTCCAAATTTTCTCTTGTTCAGTGTTCCTCCAAACTGATGGTATAAAACACAATTTTTGCTTGAAAACAGCAGGATTCTGGGAGTCAGTGTATGATCATAGTATTAAAGGAACCATTCCATATATTGCAAGATTTTGATAAGCATTTTCCCCATCTTCCCACAGGTTGAAATCGTGACTCACACTGGGCCTCATCGGCGCCTGTGGATGGGCCCACAGTTCCAGTTCAAAACAATCCACCCCTCAGGCCAAACTACCGTCATCTCCTCCAGTTCCTCAGTGCTGCAGTCGCACGGCCCCAGCGACACCCCGCAGCCTCTTCTGGACTTTGATACAGATGATCTTGATCTCAACAGTCTCAGGTAAAAACAAAATCCGTTTCCAAGCTGTTTCCTATTTGTTGTATGAATTACTTGCCTCATGCTTAGATGAGGTCATTTGTGTAGGAGGTGTAATAGTTTTCATCAAGCTTGTCCAGGTGAAAGTCTCAGAAAAACGTGTGACTCGACAACAGTTGCCCTGCATTTCTTAATAAATTCATTTTCTCAGACATCAGTGTAAGCTTTATGCTATAGTTGGTGCTGTCTGTGAAGCGGTCAGTGGGTTGGAACAGTAAGGGAACTTCTGGAGTGGTTTTCCCTCTCCCTGGTTTTTTTCCCCTTCCTTGTAATTCTTTTTCATGGATTCAACTCATCTGATTTTGACATTGGCTGATTTGGAATTGGGGACAAGGGTGGGCCTAGGGAAGGGAAGGTAAATGTGAGTTTATATTTACCGATAGCTCGTGATTTTGTAGAAGTGCTTTATGCACCATGTGTTTCTGTGTCCTGCCCAGTAGCTCTCAAGATTTAATGAGTTTCCATGCTTCTGACTCTGCATGTGATTTGAAATCCAAACTTCTGTGGTGTGGACTTGGGTTGTTTGGGACTCTGTCTGAAACTCTTATGAGTAAAACAAGAGAGATGGATAATATGACTAATCCCATTAAAACTGGGCAGATTGTCCTTGGACTGAAAATACATGGTTTTGAAATGTGTGATTTCTCCTTGCATGTATGTAATGACTCCTGCAAGTAATGATATAGCCATCAAATATATTAATTTTTATTGCATAGTTGTATATATGTGCAGAAAGAAAGCAGAAAATTAAAAGAATATATATAGG
The DNA here is from genome assembly GCF_000695765.1 of Mesitornis unicolor. Lineage (NCBI taxonomy): Eukaryota > Metazoa > Chordata > Aves > Mesitornithiformes > Mesitornithidae > Mesitornis > Mesitornis unicolor. The sequence continues at coordinate 1,821 of NW_010195896.1, forward strand.
TATACGTTACAAAGTTGAATAGGCAATTAAAAATGTGTCTTTTCTCTTAAACTGATAAAGAAAATGCTACTTTTTAACCAGTTTGGGTAGGGTGAGCTTTTTCCCTTGAGGCTTTCTGAGAGCTCACTTCTGAGGTAGGTTGGGGATACTCAGACTGTCTCTGGATGAATTATCCAGACCTTGGTTCCACAAAGCAAAAGAAAACAAAAGTTTTCGGCAGTTGGCTGATTGAAAATTAAATAGGTGCTTAATTGGTCCAGCTGATTCAGGTCTGTGATTTAACTACAGCCCTCAGGAGCAATGATTTTGACACAGGTGGTAACTCTGCCTTGTTATTTAGGATTCAGCCAGTTCGTTCAGAACCTGTGAGCATGCCGGGGTCATCACGTCCAGTTTCTGATCGCAGAGGAGTTTCAACGGTGATTGATGCTACCTCAGGTAGAAACCCTTTGATTTTGTGTTTTCTTTGGTATTCATGGCATTTATCAGTCTTGTCTCTTTTTGTCTGATAACATTTACTAACCATTGCCATATATTTAAAAGGATATCATGATTTCCAGCTGCACAATAGGGTAAGTGCTGTCTTGTACAAATACTTACTGAAAGCTACCATAATGATGGTTTTTTTTTCCTCTTATCACTCAAATGGGAAGTCACAGCATTGTGGTAAGATATGCACACAATATTTACATTAAGTTTAACGTGAGCTATAAAATGCTAGAAACTGCCTAAATTAAGAAGCAGAATGTTTGCAAATACTAATGGTGAAAAGCTTTTATTAATGAATGCCTAAAGTATAGAATATTACAGTTCCATCTCATTTATAAAATAGCTTTCATTGAAATGTAATCAAAAAGGTAATTGATTTCTGTGAACAGTCGAGACAACAGGATAGTTTATCTAATGTTTGTGTAATAGGCACATTTTCACTACTCCGCTCTAAAAGAGCGTGTAAATTTAATACCTCAGTGGTTATGTTAATATCAACACAGTAATATATGTACTATAAAGTTGTTTTTTCTCAGTGGTGGGGTATAGTCTGTGTAAAGAAACAAGGACAGCAGAGCTTTATGTTCCAGTACAGCTGTATAGCATCTGAAGGGTCCACACAGCAGGATTTTGTCAAATAAAATCTCTCACAAGTAGAATTATTAAACACACAGCATTAGTCAAACAGTCAAGTCGGAGAGGATTTTAATCTTTAGCGATTTGAAAATCCCTGGAGGCTGCTGATTGGATTGAGGTTAAACTGTAAAAAGAGACTGTAACACATACAGAACTGGGTTTCTGAAGGTTGTTTTAGAGAGAGTTAAAATAAAAGCTCCTGTTCCAGACTCTGTTCGCTATTGATAAAAATTCTGAGTCCAAGATATTGCATTGTTTGCCAAATGAATTCATTTGGGTATTACAGGAGATTTCTTAGATGTGTTTATAACTGAGTTCAGTGATAAATACATTTACTTCAGATATTGAGGATTGTCATTATAAATTCCATTTTCAGATATTTAAAATTTGTTAAAATAATTCACATTGAGCTTAAACAAACGTCTGACGCTGGTTATTTAAAGAGAGTTTTATTTGTTTTAGTGCATGGCAAAGTAATCTTGAAAATAATTGTTTGATACAGAAGAAAACATAAATGCATCGGTTCTGATTTTTTGGACTAGTTCATCTATGCCTATTACTCCTAAAAGGTTACAAGCTTGAGTCAGAGGAGCGCTTCTGTGTATCTGACCTTTCAGATTCAGGGTGATTAATGGCAGAGCTGTTCTCCACTATCAGCGTGACTCTGCCAGCTGATACAGATAGCGATATCTGGGTAATCAGGGGCTTTGCTTGGTTGGGTTTTTTCCCTCTTGTATATAAACGGAGCAGTGCCATTACCTATAGGAGGGACGTGTAAGAATTATGAATAATTCTGAAATACAGCTATTCTGTAACTATAATGCCTTCTAAAACTGTGTTACTCCATCTACGATAGACACAGTGAACCGTGCAGGACTATGCCTTTTCTGTGCTAAGCAGCCTTCCCCCTAGTGTGGATGAGGCTTTAATATGAAACGGCTCATGTGAATGTGAGTGAGCTCTGTTGGTAATGCCTTTAACATGTGTGTCCATATTAAAATTGCCAAAGTCAATTGTATACATTGTTATGACACTGAAAGTATATTTACTGTACAGCAGTGACTCAGTTTTGTTGTAACACCTCATAAGTTTCTTATAAACAATACATGGATTTTGTTAGGGACATGCTCATAGCGGTATTTTATTTAACTTCACTGCCAGACAGTTTGGATTTGAATTGGTTTTTGATTCAGGGACTTTACCACCTATTTGCAGGTTTTGTGCTTTCCCATGCAGGAATTCTTAGTCCTAATTTAGGGTAGATATGCCAGATGATGTGTGATGGCATAGAGATGTGAATTCTGCTGCGGAGTAAAGGAGACACAAGGAAAAGACATACACTTTTTTTTTGAGCTCTCGTGCTATTCTTGTAACAGAGCCCAGTGAAGGGAAAAGTGTTTTATGCTTACTTTCTTCTTTTCCCACCTTTGAGATGTGCAGAAAATTATGTTAAGCTCAGCTCTGAATCTAAAGGTTTTGTTTAAAATGCTGTTCGTGTACGGCGTTGCGTTTTTGTGTCACGGTCCACTACTGTAAGTATTCTCATTTCCTGCTATTACCAAGGCATGCCCTAAATAGCTTACATTCTTTATGGAAAACAAATTTATTGGAAAATACGCTTTTAGGTTGGAAGGATTTTTTTAAGTAGGTCATAAATTTTTACTGCCCGAGCTGAACCAGGAAGTGATTCTTCAGTTTTGACCTGTGCATTCGAGTCTGTTGCACTTGATGAAGATGCTTATCTGGCTGTTTGATTGCCTGGCGCTTAGAGATGCGACCAGCGTGGCGCCTCTTCTTATCTAACTCCATCACTTGTTCTTGCTATCAAAGATTTCAAGTACATGTTTATCATCTTCCATTCTTCTTCTGCCGTTCTCCATAGCTTCCTTCCTTCGGCCCCCTTAGTGACAACTCCGTTGTGATTTCTGTGTCTGTAAAACCGTGGTATGCTAATGACAATATTCTTTTTCACATCTGCAAAAAATCTTCATTTAAAAAGTACAAAGCTCTAATACTGTTATCAACAATGACAAATTGCAATGGCATTTTCAAGGTGGATGGCTGTATCTGTAAAAATTACTTGGATAAATTGAGAAAAAAGTAAACAACATATTGAAATACGTGTATCTCGACTTAAAATTCTCCTAAGATATTCTTCTCTGATTTTTTTTTTAAAATCATATCTTTAAGAAAAGTTTGCAAAGACATAGTCACCTGAAGCTACTGGACGTTCGTCCCTCAGTGCACACATTTTAGTCATGTGCATCATGGGGAGAATATACCCCCAAAGATTAAATGCACTGTAATTCCAGATGCCCTTCCAGATTGACAGCTAGAAATGTTAAAGGGACAACACGGAGTTTAAATCAGTATAAAACAGGAATCCTATAATAATGATGATGATGATGATGATAATAATAATAATAATAATATAATCAGCAGACGAACTGCTCCTGCAAATGCACGCTGTGTAGCAAGCAGGCGAGCATGCTGCTGTGTCTGTGTGTCCGTCCTTGCCGAGGAAGCGCCGAGGCTCTGGGCTGGCTGCACTGGGTTTAACAAAAGTGGGGTGAGTCGTAGTAAGTCATTAGTAACCTAAGTAAGGTTACACTGAAGGCTTTATTAGACACCAAGGGTGGAAGAGAAACCTTGTGAGTGTCCTGTCTGCAGGAGCTGCTGCAGCTGAAGCTCACGCTCTTTACACAACCAAACCAACCAACCCCGAGATGGAAATCTGTAGTGAGATGAAATAAAATATTTGTTGCTGAATGACCTGGCTCTGTTTGAGAAGATCACTCCACAGGCGTGACTTGAAAATCTGACATTACCTGTATGCATTCAATGCTGTTCCTTTCTTTGATGTGACAAGCATCAGATAGGATTTTCAGCTAGCTGAGGATATCTACAGAATGATGGATACTCATCTAGACAATAAAAGTGTAGGCCAGACATTCAGCTGAATATTTCCAGGCACCTTTCTGAATTTTTGGATGCATGATGCATGTCACATATGTTATGTACCTGATAGAACTCTACTAAATAATAATAATAAATAATAAACTAAATAATAAATAATGCAGAAATTAAAGGATGTGGGAAGGTGAGGTTGTCTGTATGGAACAACAAGTCTGAATTTTCAGAAATGGAAAACCTCTAGAGAGAGGATTTCGCAGCAGTTCCTGATCACACTAAATTTGATCGCACAGCTGCATTGAGTCTGGAAGCTCAAGCATTTCCCTAAAGCTGTAACAAATGTGTTGAAGGGCTCAGGTACTCAGGTATGCTCAGAGCTGTTAATTCAGTCCTCAGTTAAAAAAAAGTGTGTCCATCTGTGTATTTATGAAAAGCCTTGTTTGTACTCTCATACAAAGAGGTTTCTGACACTTGCCCATCAGTCAGGCGATGATTTTGATGCATAGCTGGCAGAGTAGGAGGATGATGAAGAATTCTGGTCTGTTTTGCATCAACCTTTTGCTTTCCAACGTGGAGGAGATCCCTGTTACTTTCTTGCTTAGGGCAAATACAGAAGTTAGAGTGCAAAGGATTTTAATGAATAAAATTAAATTGTATGAAGGGAAGGATCCTGAGCATCTTTTTCCTCTTTGATTGTGGGGGTGAACCTTTGTGTTCCTGTCTGAAATCTGGCATGTGCTGTGCTTCTTAGGGATGCACGCATCATTTTTTAATGAAGATTGTTTATTGCTGTTGTATGAAACTCTGACAATACTGAGCTCTCTTCTGGTTACTTCAATCAATGCCCACTTAAAATTGGCCTGTAATTTAGTGCTTCCCTTTCTTTTGTGTGTGACTGGCTGGTCATGGGCAGATACCTTCTTGCCTGCGGAGGGTTTAATGAAGAGAAGAATTGACTTGGGTTTTGGGGGGGGGGGAGGTTGCCTTCCATCCCTTCCCCTCTGCCTATGAAGGATCTTTTGTTGTTCATCACCGCACCTGTGAGACAGGGACCACGGGACAAATTTTTACCGTCCAGCAGTGCTCTCACTTGGAATTTAATAAACACTTATGCTGTCACACCTTAAACCATCTGAACTCTTTTCTGCGGTATGCGCGATCAAATATTTATTCCCAAATGCTGTACACCAGAAAGTGCTGCCTTGGAGTAGCAGAGATCAGTTATTCAGGTAGTAAAGATGTGTGAATGCAGCTGGCAGATGAAGTCACCAGTGTTCCGAATTCCCAGGCTGTCCTTACTGCCACAGGCAATGGCTGACAGGCCTGAGCGGCCGCTGGTTTCCCATGACGGGCACTGGTGGGGCTGGGGAGCCCTGGCGTCACCGATACTCGAGCTGCCCTGCTTGAGTAGAGCCGGCCAGTGCTGGAGGGTCCTTGTGCAGGGAGATGTAATCAATACGGCTGCAGTCCTTGACCTGGACCTGTAATTACCTGCATGCTATAAAGGTGGTTTGTTGTTGCAGATAGAGATTGCACTCAGCTCCTCTGAGCATAATGCTGAGCTTTGAAGGCAAGGCAGAGATTTGGCCCTTGGTCTGTTCTTCACAGCAATTGAGAAGTTTTAATAATGGCCATGTAACAAGCAGTTCTTAGAGGGCATCACCTGTTTAGTAACAGCAAAAAGACGTACCCAGCACTGCTTGTTTGGTACTCCTGTGTCCTGTCAGCTTCAATTTACATGAGTTTGTTATGGTTCTTTCCTGGATAAACTTCTGAGCCAATTCTGTTAATATATCTATTTAAAACGCTTACTCTGATACTTACTTGAAAAACACTTTATGTTTCATTCCTGGAATAGTGATAGTATGTAGGATATATTGGGTATTTTGGTTTTCTTGGTGCAATAGCATACACTTGCATGTGCTTATCCTATTTGTCTGTCTTGCTAAATGTGTGTGTGTATGAGCTGCATGATGCAGAATTCTGATACTTAGAATTTTTCAACTTGATTTATTTCATCTAATTTGAGAAAATGTTATCTGATGATTTTTGAAGAGAGCCTTAAGACAGAACTGACTTCAGCAGGCTGCAAGATGCCAATGCAGTATACATGATTACATCTAGAAGCAGCTATGCCCTATAGACCGTGGAGATGTGAAGAGAAATTAAAATGACCTGACACTACTGACTGGGCACTTGCTGCTGGATCATTGCCTGGTTTGGGAAAAGACTCAGCTGCAGGGGTACATGGAGTAGCATTAATGTCTCAAAACACTGGCGGGTGTTTTCTGTAGGCAGCAGAAGTATACTGGAGCGGACGTGCATAGGAACAGTGACGAGAAAGGCAGCAGAATCGTTATATACTGATTTATTTTTGCCTGCCTGCCTGTGGTGGTTGTGGGTGGGTTTGTCTGTCAGTTCTGGAGATGGAAGCTCACTCTGTGCAGCATAGCGTAGTGATGCGGGGTAGCTGTTACCTGGTGCTGGCAGAGGAGGATGTGATTCCTCATCCCAGTTTGCCTTTGGTTTAGCCGAGGATGCTTGTAGTAGTTGAAACAGTTCATCTCTTCTGAGGTGGTTGTGCTTTGGCACCTAAGTGTCTGTCAGCTAAAAAAAAATAGTGTGACTTGCATCATAGATGCAAGTGAAAATCAAAAATCAACGATTTCTAGACACCGCTGTGTTAGGTTGAATTTGACTTTAAACAACTTAAGTTACTGAAGGTGCTTGATCCCCCAAAGGCTGGTCACCTCGGTCATCTTGCTAATGTGATTTTTGGTAGCTCACAGAGAATAAAAAAGAAACCCAGCAATTTCCATGTTGATGCCATAGCTAGATGAAAGCATAACTGTGACCTAACCAACATCATAATCAAATACAAGGCAATGGGGTTTTTCTTTCTATATGAAGATAAGTTGCAGTGAGGCCTCGGAGGGCTGCATTGGTGGTCATTGGTGCCGTCCTCTGGTGCTCAAAGACAGTTGTTCTGGTGTCACACAGCCCGCTCACCGCGGGTACCAGTGGTCCATTAATGCAGCGGTGTAGTGTGTTATTGCTGAAGTGTTATGTACCGACCTGCAGCTGGGGAAGCCACCATCAGTTCATATAAGGGTTTGTCAGCTGAAAAACAGCAGCGTGGTCTGGTCCAAGCATATAAACACTTGCTGTTTGTTTATGGGGGAAAAAAAAATCCAGAATGCACAATAGGTATTTTGTATACAGAGTCATTGTGAGTGCAAGCTCGTTGTATGTACCCTTTAATTGTCTTTCATTAACGGTTGTCGCTAATGTTCTGCGTAGGTAGCTTGAAAGTTCCGAGTAAGTGGAAAGTGTTGATTGTAATCGTATCTGACACCACAATCTTCTGTGGAACAACACATGAGCTGAGATTCCCGATGGGCTCCTGTAGGATACAATATTTATTATAGCTTGAGATCTAAGAGCTCCTAGCTACTGTTAAACTTACAAGAGATCCAGAAACCTCAGTGTCTGTACTTGTGTTGTTATGGATTGCACAGAAATAACACACCGTGCAGTGGCTGCAGAGCAGTGTGCTCACTGACATTTCTGCACTTTCTATGCAGAGCTTAAAGGAATTGTTTTACAAATCCTGATATTTTTATAAATTTGTAAGATATTCTAAGCTCATCTATTAATCTAGATGGTTTGAAATGTTCTGAAAATGGTCTTAGCAATTGGAAGAAGAGTATTTGAACATCCATCTGCAAATGAATTTGAGAGTCAGTGTTGTTTCAGGGAAAACTGGCATTTAGAAACAGTTTTTTAGTTTACGATAGAGACATTCTTATTTAATAATTTCACTAAATCAGGCTATACTTCATTTTCCGTGTTTGTTTTGAAAAAACTCTAAGTATGCTTCATTATTTCTTGTTCCAAGTGTATCTACCTGCTTTGGACTGCAGTCTCTGTTGGATGCTAGGTTTTTTAGCCATGGGGATTGCTTGCTGGTTCTGGTCCTCTTGAGATCCTCCCCCTTGTCATCCCCTGCTTTCAGGAACTGCTCCAGAGCATCAGCCCTTGTCCTCGGGGCTCTGCGGGCCCTTCCTCTTGTCTTGCAGCTTCCTCCTGCCTGTAAAATACCCAGAGGGGCTTCATGTCCATGTCCCTGGAGCACAGCATCCACCTGAATGCTGTAGGTTGTGGTTGCTTTAGAGCAATTAAATCTGGGGGTGTAAAACTGAGCATGAAGCAGTCTCCAAGAACGTGTTTTGGGTTTGTTTTTTCAAGGGCAGTTGGAAGTGATGCAGCAGCTGCTACAGTCTCTCCTAGTTTCATAGTGAATCCTAGAGGGGTTTTTATTCCCCTCTTCTTTAGATGGTAAAAATAACTTTCAAGTATGGTGGCTTCTTTGTGATTTTTGCTTTTTTTCCAAGTAGTGAGATTATAGTGCTGTGTTTTAAATCAAACTGCACAGAAAGCAAGGAGAAACTGAGGAGAAACCAGCATTTGCAGCCATTGAGCTCTTGGCTGTGCAGTATGGGTTGGCCACCACTGTCATGCCAGAAATTACTTTCAATATGAATCTCAATTTTTATCCTCACTTGTATTTCCTTTTACTACAGCTAATATATTGTTTTGTGGATAATACTTTACTATGTAATGATGAGATGCTTGACACGTTTTCATATTTCCAGAGCAACAAAAACTGTTTTTTAGTAAGTCACTACAGGCTTAATGCCGGATTTCAGAGTTCATCTGGTCCAACCCACTGCTCGTGATGGAAAAAGACCCTACACAGACTGTATCTGGATCCATACTGAAATGGCTTTGAACGAGAGCATCAGGCCTCACCTCTGGTTTAGGTGCATATGCTGATATAACATTATTTTCACCACTGTTAATCCAAAATAAGCAGCTTTTTGCTATTGTTCATCAGAGTGTAGTATGGATGAGTGAGCAGAAGTGTAGGTTTAGGTATGGACCAGATGAAACTAAGCTAATTGGCATTATAAATTAGCCAGATATGTTATATATTTTAAAGTGGAGTTTAATATGTTGAGGGTGTTATAATCACAGCCTCTTCACTGTGTCTTCTCCTTGCTGAAGTAAGGATGTTCCCTGCTGGAATTAAATATTTATATCCAAGTTAAAATACAGTCTGTTGGTACTTACTTGTATGTATTTTATTGCCTCAGTGACGTAAGGCATAGAAAAACAGATGGAAAATATTTTGTTTTTCTTCATTATCCAATACTGTGAAATACCCATTGCCTTGCAGTCGCCTTGGCTCCTCCCCCTGCCTTGGACTCCATCCCAGCCAGTTTTAATGGTGCTTCATCTGCTGCTTGCGCTGCTTTTCACTTTCCCTTTTTTATGAGGACCAAAGCTTGCCTGGGTGCAGGCGAGTGCTCTGACTATGGGTGGAGCATTGCAGAAAGCCAAAGCCGGTGCCAGCGAGCGGTCGCTGCAGAGAGCAGCCAGGATGGGGAGCACGGGGTGAAGGGAACCCCCATTTGTCACCGTCATCCTCCTAGGCCGAATCTCGTGTGCCAATACAGGGGAGCTGGCAGTGCCTCCAGCTGTGGTGGTTCTGCAGATGTGAGATTTCTCGCAGTCTTGAGCGCTGCTGGGGCTTGCCTCCTCCCAAAAAGAACACAGAGCTTTAGAGGGAGCACGGAAAGCCAAGTATTTCATGTACATAAACCTTCTGCAGTTCCCCTTGTAAAGGTGAAAACAAGCAGGTCGCAGTCAGTAAATGACAGAAAGCAGGCTTGGGATTATTCACATCATTAGCACAGGATTTCTCCAGATAAGAGAAGTGGTATATGAGCCTCTATTGCCCCGAGGCTGCCTTGCCTTTACTGCGCAGGGCGTGGGGTTTCAACATGGAGCAAGAGCAGGGAAAAGAAAAAGGTGGTAATATGACTAACATATGGTTTCTGCTGGAGTTTGGCCACAGATTTAAGGCCTGGGAGTGGATTCCTGGGGCCTTCGAACGCTGTCCCAAAACTAACATGAAAGCCTTTCCAAATATATTTTATAAGCTCTGCGATTGTAATAGTCTGATCAAAAATCCCACGTCCTCAGGTCAAGCGGGGTGCAGGCCCTCCTCTTCCGAAATCCCAGCCTCACCAAGCCTCTCCTGCCTGCTCCTCCCCTCAGCGGGCAGCCAGTTGTGCCGCACAGACACCTATGGGGTGCCCAGCACAGCTGCCTCCCCCTGAGCTCACATCTGCTCCACAGAGTGGGACCTGTGCTGAGCTTTTGTCCCAGCCACGGCTGCCTATGGCCCACCTGTGTTTCTGGATAATTCAGAGAATTTGCTGGGCTTTGACACGGAGGCCGAATGCTTGCTGATATCTGGTTGGGTTTGAGCGTTAGTTTTGGTGACTGGCTCGGTCATCTGTCTTTTGTGTTACTTTTTGCTCCAAGTTACGGAGCCAGTGATGTAAGAAATGCAAAACAGGAACTGGAAACTCTGTTGTTTGTAGCCTTTTTTAGTGTTAGGACCCTACAAAAAGTCCTGGCTCTGTCAGTCTAGGAAACAAGGCCTCTGTGCAGGTAGTCCGTACGCATTTTTGCCTTGATACAAAAAAGCAGTAGAAGCCCCTGTTGTATAAGGATCTTGCTGGCTCTTTGCTACCAGGACGACTTCTATTAACTCAATTTGCATTCCTCTACAGACTTTCACCAAGATTGCTTATAGCATGAATGCTGAGCAGATCACTGGGTGTTACACTGTTTGAACATCACTTAAAAAGTATTTTAAAAGGAAACATAACATTCTCTAAACTCATTTGTGATTGAATGTCAAGTTTGTAATTGACCATAGATCATCTACAGGGTTGTTTGTGTTCCTAGTGGATCTTTGAACAAACAGAAAGAATTTGGAGAAGAAAGGAAATACTCTTGTGTTAGTCCTTTTGGGTTTGGCGTTCTTGTTTAAGCTTTAGGAAGAAACCAAAACCAAACCAAACCAAACCATACCAAACCAGCAGCAACAAACAGTACACAGTGAAACGCTTACATGGAAGTACATTTTACCACTGACGTTAGATAAAAAATTCACTATATCATAAGCGAACCATTTCCCCCTTGATTTGTGTCCAAAATATGAGGAAAAACCTTGCAGATGCATTATGCATTTTACAAAAGAACATATGCATGCATTTAAATCATTTACATTTCATCTTTGCTTTCTCTTATTTTTAACCCATAATGTCATGAGTGACAGCATGTTTGGAAAACCGAGGTTGAAAGCGAAGTTTAAACTTTCATGCACAATAAGCTAAACTGCAAGCAGTGCTTCACTATTTCATGATTTTATTTCAAAGTTTTGCTGATGCCTTTTCCTTTCTCTCCACTGAAACATGTGACTGAAACTTTGCGAATCTGGCTTGCGAGAAGAAAGAAGGTAATTATTCAGTGGTTGGTTTGTGCTGGTCTTACCGTGCCTGCGAGGGAAGGGAATCCATCTGAGGACCGAAGCAGGTCCTCAGAAGACGGTGCTTAAAGATGCTCTGGATCAGGGCTCAGCGACACTGTTGGTTGTTGTGGCAGTACCAAATATTCCTCATGCTATAAAAGCCTTTTCAATGAGGGATGAGGAGGAAAGGTGGAGGGACACCGGCTCTACCTGATGTGATACCCCAACATCACTACTTTTCAGTGCTATTTTAACCTACTCTGCTTGTGTAGCAGGTAACTGAAAAATGATGTGAATTATGGGTACATTGTTTTGTTTAATGCCATCAGCAGGCACCACTTCCCCATTGCTATGAGTGGGCAAATAAAATTCAGCTTTATTGGCCTAGTTATAGCCTTTTAATAACACTTCAGTGACAGATTGTGCATGCCATGAAGTGCTGAACGCGCACTCTGGAGTGCTGTGACGTGACTGAAGCTCGGTGATGTGTCGGATGGGCGGCAGCCCCTGACACAGGTGAGGGGTACACATGGATCACCCTCCCCTTACAAGGGGACCAGGGAGCTGGGCTGTCAAGGGCAGCCCAAGAGCTGAAGCACCATGCAGACATCCCCAAATGATGCTCGGCAGTGGGGTTTGTCACCCTCTCCTCGGCCCTGGCTCCCCAGTGGTCTTGGTGCGGCACTCTCCTGCCATAGTGGTGACAAAACCACTGTGCCAAGACTCGAGCTCGCTCTGCATTTATCAGCTTGGGCTCCGTGGCACGCAAAGACAGAAACTGTCCATCAGCTGGCCCTCGTCAGCGTGGCTGAGCCTGGACCCGGTGCTGCGCGCTCACCACGTGCGACCTTGGGGCTGTCAGTGAGGGTTCGGCATGCGTGGAGGCAGGGTTTGTCTGTGAATGTAGATTTGAAAGTTAGATATTTACACATGCCTTTTAGATTCAGAATACTTCAACCCTAACAGCCTGCAGAAATTTTTCCTCATTGTCTTTGCCTTCCGGACTCTCTGTAAGAGTTAAACCCAGAGTTCTTCATTTATTTTGCTAGTAAAGATTGACTTATAATTGAGGATGTCACGTGGAGGACCTGTAACTTATTTGTATATTCATCCTTCCATGTTTAAAACCGAGTCAAGAAACTAATGAGGTTACCAAAATATTGCTGATCCTGAAGCAAATACAGTTGGAGAACATATGCTTTGGTTTTACATTTCTGCCTCTAAAAGGTGACATGTCCCGTGTTTGTCATTTAATTTAACATTCTATATATTTTTAAACGGCTGTATGATTTGAAATCTCCAGATGCCGTGCTTTATGCTAAATGAGGTTGACAGTTCAGTGATGTGGAAGGCCATTATCTCACCTTTGTGCTTCTAAACTATAGCCACTTGCCTTTGCCTGTTCATAATGCATTTACTGCATTACAGCGTAGCAATTTTTAACACCTATTGAAAGCATTAATTAGGTATGCCATACTGATGAGCACCTAAAGATAAGTGAAAAGCAAGAACTGATGCTGTTCTTTGAGTTCCTATTTCTCCCATTGCTTGTACTGGGGATTCAGTAAATGAACTCCAGTGATAAATGCTTACTGGGATACTCTGTGTTACGTATTGCCTTACTCTCAAATTTCACATTGAACAACAATCATCTGTATTAATTATCTGGTACTTGGGTAGTGTCTTTAATGTGCCACTGGAAAGTGGGTGTAAGGTGGTCCCGTGCCAGTGGTGGCTTGGTGACATTCTTGGTGTGACCTAGATAGCTTGGATTTCCAAACCACACTGTGGGAAGACCACTGGATTTTCACACATGGAGTAGAGTCATTTCCCTAAATGCTGTGGTCACTCAGTTGACTAATGTATCCTAAAGGAATGTTATTTGATGAAAAAAAGGGATTTCAAGATGAATTAATAGCATTGTAGAGGTTTATCTTAAGGTTGATTTACTGAGAAAAGTTACTACCGTTTCCAAGTAGATTTATTGATGTTGTATTGATATCGTTCTCTCCTGATGTTTAGTCATTAGTGAAAGAGATTTGTTTATTTCCACAATATTCTGTTACCATAAAAGCACCAGCATAAGGTCTTAGCAGCCGAGAATGCAAGTTTAAAAAATTGTATTCCGAAAGGTTCCATCTTGGTGTTTGGGGATCGATATAATCCCGTTCCCATAGATTGAAATCCCTTTAAGAATGCACAAAGTCCATCTGTTTTGTCTTTTTAAAGGGAGACTGGTTCCATTTCTCCAGATGATCGATGTGTAATTTCGGAGGATAAGGAGCACCCATAGAAATAAGTCCCTGTATTTCCCAGCCACACCAGAGCTGTGAAGCCGCGGCTGCTGCCGAGCCGTGCTGTCACCGGCAGCCAGCGCCACTGCCATGGATGTGTGTCTGTCCGTGCGTCTGTCCATGCCCCGTTCCTGTGCACACTCGAAACACGGCCACGCGGGCAGGTCCCATCTCTCTCCTCCCCTTCTTCAGCTGGTGGCTCCCCCTGTTCCCAACAGGGACACGTGGCGTGTCTGGATGAGCAGCTCTGCGCCGCTCCACTGCTGCCAGCCGGGGCATCTGTAAACCAATAGACCAGAATCCAGGCGTTGGTATCCCATTACCGCTGTCCTGAGTCAGCAGGTCTCACATAGAATCATTTTTCTATAAACTTGGAAAATGGATAGTCATTGCTTGGGCTGTTAAAGTTCAGTAATGCAAGAATAAGTCATAAATATGTCACTTGTATCTTAAAAGCTAACCAGCTTGAAACTCTCCTCTTGTCTAATCTGGCCTCCAGTGCCTTTGATCACCGTTTTCTCCTCTTTCTCAGCACCACAGCTAACTTCTTAGTTTTCCACATTTTCCTTTGCTGTTGTGACAGTGTTCTGCTGCAGATTACAGCTGTGCTTAGACACCATAAGGTTTATATGATTAGTCAGCATTTGGTTTCCATATATAGCAAAAGCATGTCTGGAGAAAATATTCGTATACATATTTCCAGGCAATGGGATCAAAGCCCTCTCTAGGTTCTCAATTTTAATTTATCTCTTCTTGCTCACTGTATAAGGAACATCAAAAAGAGCCCGTGTTTGTGGGAGGGAAGGGAGCCCTTTGCTGGGGAGCTTTGGAAGCACCGTTCATCCAAACCCTGGCCTTTCTTCCTCCGTAGCATTGCAGAGCTGGGAACTTGGCTTTTTGTGCCTACGTGTTGCCATCCAGGTGTGACCCTGTCTTTTCTGGAGTCCTGTGAGTCCTCCCGTCCTTGTTTCTGTGATATTCAGAATTACCCCTTGTCTCCATCAGCCCCAATCGCAGCTGCTGAGCTCATGTCCCTCCTCTGTCACTACAGTTTCTGTAGGGTTTTTTGGCTGGGTTTTTTTGGTTGTGGTTCGGTTATTTTTGTAATTACCCCCAGCCTCTCTTGACGCTCATGATACCTCTTGGCATTTGCTTCTCCACGAGAAGCTCATCCTTCAGGTGTCAACTCAAAGCACGCAGGACGTTTCTGAATCTCTGCGTCTGCCGTGGTGTCCACCAGAACTGCGATCATTAACAGCACTTAGAGTGAGGGCTGTGCAAGGAGTTCCCTGCGTAGGCTGACATTATCATAGTAGGGGCTGTGTTTATGTCAGTATTTCTTGTGGCTTAATTAAGTCCTTTTTTTTTCCCCTATAGCTTTCATTAGATTCTTATGGCAATGATCTGTAAACTTTTTTTGCAGCAGCGTGGGCACTGCTGGAGTCAGCTGTAGGTAATTGTCATGAGTAAGGAAGCAGTACACTTTATACAAGTCTGTGTAACACTTTCATATGAGGAAATTTTCTGAAATATTACGAAGTGTAGTAAGCCAAGACATTTGAGACCTTTTTGCACCACGTTTTTAGAAAGGGCTTTTACTTGCTGATAGAAGATCCGTGTTAAAAAAAATATAATTAGTTTGATTTCAGTCATCTACTCAACATTTCTGAGCTGCTTGCCAAATGATCCCAGGTGTGGGATTGCAGCAGGTAATTTCCTGTGCTGTATTTGTGCGGATGATTTTCTGTGTTAGAAGATGATATCGGCTCACCTGGCCTCTCAGTGACAGAGAAATCCTTTGTTTATTCATTTAGTAGGCAGATTAACCCTAATGAATGTGGCTTCCTGGAAACAGATACAGGAGACAATAGCGGAGTGAGGAGTGGGGGGAAAAGGGGCAAATTCCCTTTTCTTTCTTCACTTTTAAATAATGGTAGCTTTCATAGCAGGGTGTTTTAAATCAGAAAGGAACGTGAAATATGTCGGCCAGAAATTCTCGATTTTAAACAAAATCTTTTCTTTTGCGGTTCAAAGAGGTTCTGGGGCTTTCTTAGTGAGTCTGGTACAATTCTGCCGTACTGAATCTGTTTGGAAGCTTTGTCCTGTCAAGAAGTAGGGCAAAGTGGGCATCTGGGGTACTTGCACGGAATGGCGCTTGAGTCCTCATAGCTGGAGGCCCTTGGCGGGTGTTTTATGTGGTTGCTCTTCACTGTTTTGTGGAATATGGTGGTGGTGTTACTATTATTATTATTTATTATTATTTATTATTATT
>NW_010195897.1:0-349 GCF_000695765.1 Mesitornis unicolor
AGTGGTGTGGATGGGTAGCACTGATCTGTTTCTCCATAAATAAATAAATACATAAGGAACGGAGTAACCACCTTCCTCTCAGTGCAGGCGTAAATCGCGGTTCAGTTTTATTTAGTAATAATGAACGCGGTAAAATAATGCATGGCATAGTCGGCAAAATGTGGTGGATTTCTATTCTTTCCTTTCTGATAACTTTTTTTGAAAGCGGTGTACTTGTTAACTCGATTTAAAATCTGTTGTTTAATGCTGGTTCCAAACGGAATACTGCATGTAGCTCTGTCACTTGACAAGTTACAGGTTTTTCTTTCCTAGTGAATGATCCCCTCTTTAGCCGTGTGCCTTCTCATCT
>NW_010195897.1:370-2647 GCF_000695765.1 Mesitornis unicolor
AAATGCTAGCATTAGTGTGGTAGATAAATTTTGTTCAGGTATAATTTTACCTGTTTCTTTGTAGATTTTTTTCTCATTTCTTGTTACTGGTTGTTATTTTCCAACTTTACCTTTTCTGAAAATACAGAGGTGAAGGTTTAGAATGCAAGCTTAAAAACAAAAGAAAAACGACAACAAAAAATCCCCAAACTGCTCTAGTATTTCAGAGGCTGTCCTCTTTTCCCATTCCCTTTCTCCCACGAGACAGTGCTTGGAGCTGGTTGGTCACTTCGAGTGTGGAATGATAACGCCAGGAATTCGGTCTCGCAGCCACTTTTTGCAATAATTCTTGTGTCTGCCTGTTTACAAGGGGAGGCTTCTACCATCCTAAGAATATCTCTAAAATGCTAAGAATATCTCTAAAACGACAATGAAATACTAATAATGAATGTCATTGGGTACTCGAATAACGTCCATTTACGAATGGTCTGCACAGTTCAGAGTCTGCAGCTGTACTTGTCTCCTTCTGTCCCATCGTTGGAAATGTATCCTACGAACAGGAAAATTCAAGAATTAGATGAATGCTTTATTAATAAGTCTTTTTTTTTTTCACTGCTATTTCTGAGAAAAGTGAAGTCCCTTCCTGGTCATTCAAGTTATCGAATTAGTTGTTGAAGTGTAAATGTGTATAAACTAAACAAAGCCTTAATTAGTAGTACCTGTTAAAAAGGGAAAAAAAACCATTAGAGCCTGTTAACTTTTCTGTCTCAGTGTTAGCTGCATATTTAGAGGTTCTGACGGTTTGATGGTGTAGACCTTAGGTCAGTCAGGCCACGTCACTGCTCTAATCCAGTTCAGAAATACTGTTGAGAGTAGACGAATATTCGGAAAACGGGCGTATAAGAAAAATACAGAGCAAACCCAACCTGTTGTAGGGCTGCAAACATCCCCCATTTTGATTGTTGTGAGACACAGACAAGGCACAGAGGCCAAGGCAGACGTTCCTTTTGTTATTCTTTCTCTATTCGCAAATCCGTTTTCACTGAGACGGCATTTCATATGAACTAAAGTATTTAAAGCAAATTTTCTGCTCCTCGTTTTAGTGAGCCTGACACCTGTGCTTCTCTGGGGTAGGATCTCAATATTTCGTTTTGTAACTCAGAGCCTGTTTCATTTTGTTACAGTTATAGCAGTCATACTTTAATGGCCGCTAGACAAATTCGTGGTGGGGATTGTGAATTTGGATTAATGGGAAAAGGCTAGTGATATTATGATGTTGAGATTCTGGAGTGTGTTCAGAGAAGAGCCACAAGGATGGTGAGGGGTCTGGAGAACAAGCCTGATGAGGAGCGGCTGAGGGAACTGGGCTTGTTTAGCCTGGAGAAGAGAAGGCTGAGGGGAGACCTCATCACCACCTACAACTGCCTCAAGGGAGCTTGTAGAGAGGTGGGTGCTGGTCTTTTCTCCCAGGTGATGGAGGATAGAACAAGAGGAAACGGCACCAAGCTGTGCCAAGGGAGGTTCAGGTTAGAGATAAGGAGGAAGTTCTTTACTGAGAGGGTCGTCAGAAGCTGGAACAGGCTGCCCAGGGAGGTGGTGGAGTCCCCATCCCTGGATGTGTTTAAAGAGCGGGTAGACGAGGTACTTAAGGATATGGTTTAGGGGGTAGACAGGAACGGTTGGACATGATGATCTCAGAGGGCTTTTCCAACCGAGCGATTCTGTGATTATGCACGTTATATTTATTATAATTAATTAAAAATCGTTTACTTTACATGTATCGCCATCATAAAGTCATTTTCTCTGTCCGGTACAAATAACACACGTCTTAAAATAATAAAACTACTCAGAGAGGAGCCAATGCAGGAAATAACCGGTGTCTATTTGAGGGGGGATCTTCATTGCTGAGGTGGTCCATTGTGACGTACTTCATTTACAAAAAGTATTTGGGAAAGGTAATTCAAGCACAACTGCTACAAAAAGCTGTACACATCCTGGTGAGTATGGTTCTGTCGGACTAATAGGATACGACTCGCAATATTGAATACGTCTTAAAAAAGAAAAATTATATATATAATATATTACGACTACAAGAAACATTTTTCCAGTGCGGTAGAAATAACACAATATAATGGGAGGCGTGCTATTTCTGTCTGGTCGTGATCATCTCGAGAACCAAACCAGAAAAGTTGACAGAGGAAAATTCTGCAGTGCCGGGAGGAGGCTGCGGGCGCCGCTGTTGACCGAGGAGGAGCGAGAGGAAAGCCTGAGCACTGCAGGCAGCCCCGCCCGCTGCGG
>NW_010195897.1:3063-3424 GCF_000695765.1 Mesitornis unicolor
GCTATGCCGGCTGGCGGAGAATTGCGTGCTGCGGTGTGAGGTGATAGTGGAGGGGAAAATGCAGGTTTACAGAATCGAAGTGGAAATCACCGACATTAACGACAACGCCCCCAGATTCCCAGAGAGTGAAATGGAGCTGAGAATGAGTGAGGTGACAGCCCCGGGGTCGCGGTTTCCCCTGGACGGGGCTCACGACCCCGACGTGGGAGGTAATTCCCTGCAGAGTTACGAACTGAGTGGCGATGACCATTTCTCGCTGGCCGTGCAGGCGGGCCCCGGCGGGGCTCCGCGTCCCGAGCTGGTGCTCGCCCAGGCGCTGGACCGGGAGGAGGCGGCGTTTTACGCGCTGGGGGTGAGGGGG
>NW_010195897.1:3484-3750 GCF_000695765.1 Mesitornis unicolor
TACGAACGACAACGCGCCGGTGTTCGGCCAAGGGGAGTACACGGTGCGTGTGCCAGAGGATGTACCCGTAGGCTCCACCCTCATCACTGTCACGGCCACTGACGGCGACGAGGGGCTGAACGGGAATGTGAAATACTTGCTGAAGAAAACGCAGAATCTGGCAACGGGGATTTTCCATCTGGACACTGAGACAGGAGCGATCACACTGGTGCAGAGTTTGGACTTTGAGGAAGGGGAATCCTACGAGCTGGAAGTGCAGGCAGGGG
>NW_010195897.1:3924-4127 GCF_000695765.1 Mesitornis unicolor
TGCTGGACGGAAACGTCCCGTTCCGACTGGAGAAGTCCTTCGAGGACTACTACCGTGTGGTGACGACTCGCGAGCTGGACCGGGAGAAGGTTACGGAGTACAACGTGACGGTGCGGGCGGCAGACGGCGGGTCGCCGGCGCTGTGGAGTAGCGCGGTGCTGACGCTGCGGATGCTGGACGTGAACGACAACGCGCCGGTGTTC
>NW_010195898.1:0-395 GCF_000695765.1 Mesitornis unicolor
TTTTGGGAGCTCTGCACCCTTGGGATTTTTTTGCAGCACTTCACCACTTGGGTATTTTGGAGTCTCCACTCCAGTGGGTTTTTTTTATTGCTCCATACCAGGGCTTTTTGAGAGCTCTGCAACCTGGGGCCTTTTGCTCCCAAAAAAATGAAACAGTGAAGGAATCTCAGAAAAAAGTAGATGGTGCAGGACTCCAAAGAAAAATCCCAAACAGGGAAGGACTCCCAAAAAAACCCAAACTGTAGAGGACTCTCAAAAAACTCCCAGACACTGCAGGGCTGCTACATATAGCTAATGGTGCAATACTGAAAAAAAATGGAAAATGGTGCAGGACTGCCAAAAAAATCCCATACAGTGAAGGACTCTGAAGACAACTGAATGGTGCAGGACTCAAG
>NW_010195898.1:715-1945 GCF_000695765.1 Mesitornis unicolor
TGGGAGTCCAGCACCGTTTGGGGTTTTTTTCTGGGAGTCCAGCACCATTTGGGGTTTTCCTGGGAGTCTAACACTGTGCTGGGGGTTTTCGCTGGGAGTTCTACGCCATGTTAGGGTTTCTCAGGGAGTTTTGCACTGTTTTGGGGATTTTATGGGAGTCCTGCAGTGTTTGGGGTTTTTCTGGGAGCACTGCGCCGTGTTTGGGTTTTTTTTCTGGTAGTCCTGCACTGTTTTGGGGTTTTTCTGGGAGTGCTGAGCCGTGTTTGTTGTTTTTTTTGTGAGTCCTGCTTCGTGTTGGGGTTTCTCAAGGAGTCCTGCACCGTCTTGTGTGAAATGGTAGGGAGTCCTGCACCTTTTGAGGTTTTTCTGGGAGTTCTGCGCCATGTTTGGGGTTTTTTCTGGGAGTCAGGTGCCATGTTTGGGTTTTTCTGTGAGTCTGGCACTGAGACTGGGGTTTTCTCCAGGAGTTCTTGCCTGTGTTGGGATTTCTCAGGGAGTCTTGCACCGTTTTGTTTTGGTTTTTGGTTTTTTTGTTTGTTTGGGTTTTTTTGTGGTTTTTTTTTTTTTTTTTTTTTTTTTAAATCTGGACGTCCTGCCACGTTTGCACAGTTTTGAGTTTTTTCTGGGAGTCCTGCAGCGCCTGGGATTTTTCTGAAAGTCCTGCGCTCTGTTTGGGTTTTTTTCTGGGAGTCCTGCACCGTGTGGGGTTTTTCTGGGATTCCTGCGCCATAATTGTTTTTTTCTGGGAGTCCTGCACCTTGTTGGGGTTTCTCAGGGAGTCCTGAACCGTGCTGTGTTATATGTCTGGGAGTTCTGCACTGCGTTCGCGTTTTTCTGGGAGTCGTCACCGTGTTGGAGCTTTTTACTTGGTGTCCTGCACCATTTGGGGTATGTTCTGGGAGTCCTCTGCATTGCGTTGGCTGTTTTTTTGGGAGTCCTGAGCCTTGTTGGGTTTTTTCCTGCAATCCTGTACAGTGTTGGGGGTTTTCTGGAGACTTGAGGTGTTTGGAGGGTTTGCACTTTGGAATGACACCACAGCAGAGAGGAAACAGGGTAGAAGGTTTGTGGGGTGTGTGGAAGAGAATTTGTTGATCCAAGTGTTAGGTTAGCCTCCCAGGGGAGGCTGGAGTTGCTGTTCAGAAGCAGAGAAGGTCTGGTGGGAGATGTGTTGTTCGCAGGCCGGCCTGGGCTTCGCGACCGTGAAATGGTAGAGTTGTGAAGTGGTGTTGA
>NW_010195899.1:0-8200 GCF_000695765.1 Mesitornis unicolor
ACTGTTTGAGGCTAAATCATTTATCACAATAGAAATAATGAACATCATTTAATTTCCAAAGACACTGGTATTTCTGTGCTGTGATGCTTTGAAAAGTTTGAAACGTAAAAAAGGGGGATATTTTATGTTCAGTAAGAAGGGAAGAGGGCTATTATTTCCACCAGGACCATTATTCCCCCAAAAAAAGAAAATGAATAGAAACAGGATGATAATTATAAAAATTATTGATTGAAACTGAAGACTTGTCCACATTAGAGTTCATAACAGTGAGATTGGAATATACTCAACAACTGAAAACATACAGCAGAAAGCAAAATTATGATTTAAGACAATTATTTCTTTAGAAGCTATGGACAAAGGGCTACAGGAGTCTATTAATTCAAGGAGGATGAATATAAGAACTGGAATGATTGGACTCAGACTGTAAATTTAACAATTTTTAGCATCTTTATTCTACTGTTTGTAAAAAAATGTGGAACTGGATTGTTTTCCACTCAAATAGGGTAATGCTTCAGACTGAAGTTTAAACTTATTTAGGGTTTCATACATTTATAAAAAACCCCCCCTGATTTAGATCTATCTGCATCCACAGCCATCATTATAATATTCCTTACCACTTGCTTTAAGATGGAGGAAATTTTTCCTCAATAAATCTTGAGGCAGAACAATGATCTTGGGTAGGGCAAATGTTATTGTTGTGGTCTAACCCAGCAGCAGCTAAACACCATGCACCCACTTGCTCAGTCTCTCCCCTCCCCAGGGGGGTGGGGGGGAGAATTGGAGGAGAATTCGGACCACTCATGTGTTGAGATAAAAACAGTTTAATGATTGAAATAAACTAAGCTAAACAATACCGAACTACTACTACTACTACTACTAAAAAATAATTAAAAATTGTAATAATAATAGGAACAACAATAATAAAACATATAAATTTATACTCAGCTCACATTGAAGTCGCGAACCGTTTGGTCCTAGCAGTGAATATTAGATAACGAACACTGCTAACACAAGGGCTCCAGCAAAAACACAATGGCCACAGAAAGAGGGGAAGGGGAGAGTATGCCTCGGGACCAAAATGATGGGCTAGACCCTCCAGGGATAGTGAATACCGAAGAAAGAGAGGGTATTCCCAGCAAACTCCTCAACTTATAGCGAGTGTGATATTTATGGTATGGTATAATTCTGCTGGCCAACTTGGTCAGTTGCCCTGAAAGTCCCTAGCTTTTGCTCCACCCAGCATCTGTAACTAGCTAATCTCAAAAATGCTCAAGACCTTTATCATTATGGCCAGCGAAACAAGAACAGTTATAAAGCAAGATGCTTAAGGCTTATCATTATGAATGTGGATAAGGTCTCCTTAATATTATAAAGGCTATAATAAATATAATTGTCCTGGTTTCATAAAATCATAGAATCATAGAATGTGTTGGGTTGGAAGAGACCTTTAAAGGTGATCAAGTCCAATCCTCCTGCAGTAAGCAGGGACATGTTTAACTAGATGAGGTTGCTCAGAGCCCCATCAAGCCTGACCTTGAATGTCTCCAGAGATGGGGCCTCCACCACCTCACTGGGCAACCTGTTCCAGTGTTTCATCACCCTCATGGTGAAGAACTTCATAGTGTCTAATCTAAATCTGCTCTAGTTTAGAACCATTACCCCTTATCCTATTGCTACTTGCCCTTGTAAACAGTCCCTCCCCAGCTCTCTTGTAAGCTCCCTTCAGGTACTGGGAAGCTGCCATAAGGTCTCCCTGGAGTGTTCTCTTCTCCAGGCTCTCTCAGCCTGTCCTCATGGGAGAGGTGCTCCAGCCCTCGGATCATTTTTGTGGCCCTCTGGATCCGCTCCAACAGTTTCATGTCCTTCTTGTACTGAAGACTCTAGAGCTGGACACAGCACTCCAGGTGAGGTCTTGCCAGAGCAGAGTAGAGGGGTAGAATCGCCTCTCTAAATTTTCTGGCCACGCTTTTTGTCCACCAGTACTGCCAAGTCCTTTTCTGCAAGGCTGCTCTCTTATATCATCCCCCAGCCTGTACTGATAATGAGGATTACCTCTACTCAGGTGCAGGACTTTGCACTTGGCCTTGTTGAATCTCATGAGGTTCAGATGAGCCCACCTCTCCAGTTTGTCCAGGTCCCTCTGGGTGACATCCTGTCCCTCTCGCATGTCGAGCACACCATTCAGCTTGTTGTCATCTGCAAACTTGCTGAGGGTACACTCAATCCCACTGTCTATATAATTGATGAAGATATTAAACAGCACTGGTCCCAGTATGGACCCCTGAGGGACACCACTTGTCATCCATCTCCGTCTGGACATCAAGCCACTAACCACTACCCTCTGGATGTGACCATCCAACCAATTCCTTATCCACCTAGGCACAGAGGTGAGGCTGACAGGTCGGTAGTTCTCAGGATGCTCCTTTCTACCCTTCTTAAAAATGGGTGTGATTTTTCCCTTCTTCCAGTCACTAGGCACTTCTCCCAACTGCCATGAGTAAGGGCATGTATAATACATGGAACTGCAGCACTGATAGTGGGCTAGGTCAAAAACCTTTTCTGCCAGTTTAACTTTATTCCTTTCCAGACACTGTAGATTTCCATGGATTATTAAAGAGAACTAGAAAAATCAAGACATTTCATGTCCCAATGCGCTATGTTCACTGTCACTTATCAAAAAAACCCCCAAAAAACCCCTCATTTTTGCAAATCATGTTACAGAAGATTTTCTTGTGAAAATCTGGGTTACCTCTGAAGAGGTAATACCTACATATACAAAATTTTTATAAACATGCATGTATGTTATTTCTACTCATAATACATAATGCATACCCCTACAAAAATGGCATGGTATATATTTATTTTAACAATAAACACAGGTAACTTTTTAGCACAGGTTTTCTTTAAGAGGTTTCTGTCCCGGTTTGAGCTAAATAGAGTTAATTCTCTATTTAGTGATTTTACTTTTTCAGTTAAGTCTTTTCTAAGTGACTGTACTTTCTGAAGCTAACGGCATGTTTTTCCAGACAGTGTCCAGTTCTACAAGTGATAGTGCCTGATGTTTATTCATTATTATTTGTGCGTTCCTGAATCCTGCTCCAACCTGCTGCTGAGTCCAGTCTGAGACTTTTCCAGTGCTCTGCTCTGCAGAGCCTCTGGTGACTTAATCATCATTGGCGGGGTGGGGAGAGGATTTGATATTGGTTTTGTATATAGTTGTATATATTTCATTATTTTCCTATTTACATTATTATCTTTTCATATTATTGTTATTGTTTCATTAAACCTGTTTTAGTTTTCTTTTCCAACCCATAAGTCTCTCTCCCTTCTGGGGAGGAGAGGGATTAATAGAGAGCATCTGTCCATCATTTAGTGGCCAGCCCAGCCCAGACAAATACTGATCTAGTCAAGGCCTGCTGAATTTATACTGGGAGTAGGACTCGATGATCTTTAAAGGTCCCTTCCAACCCAAACCATTCTATGATTCTATATTCTAGGATATAAGAAAAAATTGCAAAGTATTTAACACCTACTTTTATTTAAGCACTAAGCCACTATACAGTTCTTTTAGGCATGCTTCTCATAATTCTGCAGAATCCAAATCACTATGATTTATGAAACTGATAAATACTAAGTTTTTGCTGCTTCTTCCAGATATTTAAAATAATATAAAAGAAAGCATTTGGATAAGAATGCTAGAATTCAACCATCCTCTCTTGCAGTGTTCACCAGACACTGATCTCCCTGATTTCACTAGTCAGCTGATTTTTGTGGGCTTACAAAAATATGAAACTTGCACATAGTAGATCAGATTTGGCGTGGAGCTTGTAGGGCAGCAGGCAATACTGAGTAGATATAAATGCACAACCTGTACAAAGCTGTGCATTTCCTCTGAAAATATAAAGATAACAAAGGAACAAGCTGACATCTTTGTGTCAGATGTAAAGTTTAAAGATTTTTTAACATCAATTCACAATTCAGCATGTTACAGTTTGCGAGCATTGCATTTTACAGTTATCACTGTTGTTTTGACTTTCATTAACTCCTTATATCTTCCCTTCTCTCTTGAAATAGTAGTGAGGCGAGGAGAATTCACAGAACAGCTCTCTATCATGCTGTCTGAGGCACAAGCCATATTTATTTTCCTTTAAAAACTTTAAACAGTCACTGGTATATAGGCATACCTGTCAAAGGGGCTCTACAGAAATGTGTTTCTCTTGTGTAACAGCACTCATCTGGCTTGCTCTAGGCATGACAGTAAAGTCCTTTCATGCACAGAACAGGTCATTGTGGAATGGAGACATGTTGAGTATTCTGATACAGAGAAGAGTTCTTGCAAATGATCAATATCACTACAGGAATGAGCAGTTGATTTCATAAGACTTTTTTTTTAATAGAAGAGTACAGAAAAGGCAACATTGTAGGTATCTGAATTCTGCACCTCCCTGGGTGAATCATTTGGTCATAATGCAGGACAGTGTGGTGGGAGATCTGGGTGTGTATGAGTGCACTAAGCAGCTTTCAAAACTATTTGGGAAGCCAGTCAGAACTCTCCATCAAGCTGGGTGTAGGTCACAGGCTGCTAGGTGGATAGCCTTGCATTAGATAAGTTAATGGTCCCTTTTGGCCTTCATTTATAAACTAAATCAACTGCTTTTGGAAAATAGTTATCTACTCAATCCTGCACATGAGCACACCTTCTGAATTCTTGGATTCACATCTGCAGTTTATTAATTCCTTCATTTCTTCAGACAAGAGGGGGGTTTATTAAAGAAGGGAAATGTATGATTCACATTTTTCTATGATTAGTTTAATATTTTAATATTATTTTTTGTCTGTTTGCTACTTCACAGCTCTCTGGGAGAGGCAATCAACACTCTGGCTGAATGTTCTCTACCTTCTTCAACACTGCTGTGAGAAGCTCAGGAGAACATCTATGTTTTGGTATTATACCCAAACTCAGCTGTATGTGTTCAGAAGGCTTATCAGGTTATGTTATTGAATATAGATTTCTCCAGAGTGTCATTGAAGTGATTCTGGAAAAGGAAAAATAGGGAATTTTTAGCCATAGAAATGGCTAATACAGATTAAACTAGAGACATGGATAAAAATAATTTGGATGTTTGCTTAAAATTTTTTCCTTGTGTAAATAAAATGCTTTATAAATCAGGTTATTTTGAAACTTACAACTAAATTGTATTGTTTTGTAACATAACTCTCAGAAATCCTAGAGGTAGTGCTGGGAAACACTACACCCATCTCTAAGAAAGAAAAAGGAGAACCTGAAAAGTTACAGCTCAATCAGTCTAATTTTGTATTTGAAACAACAGTTCACATTCCTTGGTTGACAACATCTGTCTCTGTTTAGTGTCTTTTCACTGATTGTTTAAGGCAAATAACAATTAGGGGCTTCACAGTGTGGCAGACAACTCTTAGATTGAAAACAGTTGTCTGAACAGACCTACTAACAGAAAAATTAATATTATTACATTAGCAAGTCCATTAAGCAATAACCTGAGGAAATAAAAGGGACATAAATTTGACTTCAAACTTTTTAATGTTACATTACAAACCATCAGTATTGATAAAACTGGCAATCTTTCTGTATTACTGTATTATAAAACACTGCACAGACTCTTAGGAGTTTCTGTATTAAAGACTATATAAAAATTAATTTGAACTTGACTGAATGTCTATTGTTTGCTTTGTTTGATGTTGTAGGATTTCTATGCTGAATGGCTGCATTAACTTCATAGGCATTTACCCTTTTAGTTGAAGACAAACATGGTAAAGGTAATCAGGCAGATTTGGCACTAAGGAAAAGTCCTAGAGAAGTTAATAAAACAAGTTCATTCACAAGAATTATGTGGGCAAGTTCATAAGAACGTATAGGGATGATCATTGTGTCTATTTTGACAAATTAAATTATGCTCGTTTATTTGGATGAATATGTTTTCATCTGGTGACAACACATGAAAGCTGGCTGACTATGGATGCCCCTGAAGATTGTGGCCTAGAATAGAAATTTGCATTTCATGTTGTCAACATTCAGACAGCATAGCAGAGGGGCTGGTTACAGCTAGTGCTGCTCACTTCTTATCTTTTCCTAAGGTGCCTCAGCCAAATAAACCAGCTGTTGGAGCTTTTAGGTGTTCCTCAAATGTTTTCTTCAGCTGTGGGGACTTGGAGCTTCAGGAGTAGAGCTGGGCACCATGGAAAGGAATGCTTAGACTTGCTGAGTAGTAGTTCAGTGCAGTTTTTGATGCCAATAATGATACCCATTTCAAGTACCACTCAAATTATAAGAGAAAAACAACACTGTTTGCATGCCCTGCATATAAGAATGGTTACGTAATGGAGGGAGGTTGGTTCAATGAGGGGAGCTGAAGAAAATCATGTATTGATTCATGCTGGTAAGGGCTGGGGGTATAAGCACTCCCAGCCCCCCCGCCAGTCAGGCTTTCAGAATATTTTGGCACATTACATTAAATAACAGTCACTTGCACAAAATACAGCAACATAACTTTCCAAAGCACATCTAGAAGAGGAAACATATGCATTTTCTTTCAGCAATCAGAACACACCCATGAATTTGTTTTGATATCACAGTTGTTGTGTGTCTACTTACATAGAACTTGTTTAGCATAACTCGCTTAGCATTAGTAGCTAAGCCTTAGCCTGCAAGCTATGAACTTTCACCTAGATATGTTGAACTTTTACTTAGTCAAGTAAAAGAAGGCCCCAGACCCAGTTCAAGCCAGAAGATAAGGAAGCTACATTCATTAACAGAAGCTGCAACCTTAGAGATAAGAAAAGAAACGATCCACCTACAGAGAATGAAAGGACCCAATGAAGAACAGGAAGACCCCAGACTCATCTGAACTGTCACATGACAGGTGGGGAATTTAGACTGTAAGGGTATAATTTAGGGTCCTGGAGCATCTCCCATATGAGAAAAGGCTGAGAGAACTGGGACTGTTTAGCCTGGAGGAGACTGAGGGGGGGATCTCATTGCTTATAAATATCTAAAGGGTGAGTGTCAGGAGGATGGGACCAGACTCTTCTCAGTTTTGCCAAGTGACAGGACAAGGGGCAATGGCCACAAACTAGTACACAGGAGATTCAACTTAAACATAAGGAAAAAACTTCTTTACTGTGAGGGTTACAGAGCACTGGACCAGGCTGCCCAGAGAGGTTGTGGAGTCTCCTTCTCTGGAGACATTCAAAACCCGCCTGGATGCGTTCCTGTGTGACCTCATCTAGGTGATCCTGCTCTGGCAGGGGGGTTGGACTGGATGATCTTCAGAAGTCCCTTCCAACCCCTACCATTCTGTGATTCTGGGATTGCCCAGGGATTTCTTTGTTCAAGGTTCCTCTTTGGAGGCACCCAACTCGAGCTGTAGCAATATTAATAAAAAGAACATGGCTTTGGCTTATTGATTCAGCAGTTCATTTATGGAACTGGGTGAGAAAGGGGTTAAAATTGCTGCTTGTAGGACCTTTGTGAAACTCAGTTGCAGGCTCAGCAATCCCACAGATAAGCAGAAGGCCCGAGCACATTCTTTGAAGATCAATGGTATCCCCCCAATTGAACAGAAACCCCTTTGTCTGTCCTACTAATCCTATCTAGGAATGACCAGGGATGAAATATAGGTATCCTGTGTTTGTGTAGCCAAAGATGTTTAGAGAAATAGTGCTGATAATGCCCAATTAGCAGAATAAGTGACAAAATACATCTGCTTCTGGGAGAAAGGTGAAAAGTTTATAGCCATGAAGACAATAAGCCTTCCTCCTCACGACCACATGAGGACCACTAGAGGATCATAGGGCACATGCCCAGATAGGAGGGGTTATATGCTAATGATTTTGGAGGAATCCCCGCTTCGTATTAATGAGTTCTCAGATATCTCATGTATATGTATGAATAGGTAGCATATAAACAATCACTTTGTAACGGGAAAATCAGAGTCTTCCCAAGGAATGATCCTGGGGACTCCCCACACATAATAAAGAATACCTGCTTTCTAAAACTCAAAGAGGAGTCTTAGAGAGTGAACTTATTTTCCAGCTTTCTTGGAATCATGGTGAATGCTGACTTGTGGTCTGGAGAAAAAAAGACGAGTTTTGGCGATTATCGGTGATTTTAATTGCATTTTTCTTTCATGTTCATAAAGCAGCCGTGCCCCTCCCAGGGGTGGAA
>NW_010195900.1:0-24255 GCF_000695765.1 Mesitornis unicolor
CAGCTTGGTGTCATCAGCAAACTTGCTGATCTAACTGAACTAAATCTAGCTGAACACTGGGAGGTAATCTCATTAAATGTAATTTACCTGAAATTTACTTTTTATTTCCATGTCTCATTGCCTTAATTTTGTGGGGTTGGTCCAGTTCATAACTCATATTTTCAAACCACTTTTTGGTATGTTTCTAAAGAATACGACACATTATACATGACAGCATAGACCATTTCCTCAATGACCTACCATAAATGTATGTTTTCTTTACAGTCTTGAAACTTCCTTTTTTCTCTCAAAGAGTCATAATTTTATAAATATTCGGGCATATTATTCTGTCTTTCAATTGTGTGACTAATCTGAATAGTGTCAGTGAATACAGTAAACTGTAAGCTCCTAAAATTTTTACCAAACTTAAATATAGATTCTGTCATGCTTAACTGATGATAAGAATAGATGAAACACAGCCTTTTGGGGGAGTCTGTTTCACAATCAACACTATATTTACTTACAGAACAGTCATTTTCTATCCAAAGTGTTATAACAATACCTTTGCAAGTATATATCCACAAAAATCTAAAATGTTTATATTTTCCTTATGTACACCCTAGGCTTATCACTTAATTTTGATATGTTAAGTCTCTACTATTCACAAAACAGTAAAAAGAAAACCATTGAACAACTCTGAGAAGTAACATTGCCAATTTTCAATATGGGATTTCAGACGCTTTAATGCTGTGTTCTTCGTCATTGTAGAAAGGTCACCCCAGATGGTGCAGATGATGCACATGACAAACAGGAAGGCAGGCAGAAAGCAGGTCTGAAGATAAGAAAAATAACACCTCACTGGTAAGTCTGAAAGGTGTAAAAAAGAATACCTTAAAAAAAATACTATGCTAGACCATTACATAGTAAAGCTATCTCCTGGTAGACTGCTTTCTTATTTGGGCTATAGAAGATTTGTTAGATCAGAGAAGGCTTTACACAAAGGTTAGAAAGAAGGGAAATGCAGCAGCAATACTATAAACTGGCAATGAGTGGAGATGTTGGCTGAGTGGGATATCACTGGGTAATGGTCAGGGTGAAAATACAACAGCTGTGTTTTGCTTTGAATGAAGTAGGATCTGAAATGTAAATATATAAATATTACTCACTAGATTTCTGTTAAACTCCAATGTGAATTATACAGGTGCCCTAGAGCCTTATAACCATCTGGGTACTATGCTAGCTTGACAGGCTATGGACAGAAACAACAGTCCTGCCAAGAAAAATAACTGAAAGCAATCTGTGTTTCACCAGCCTGAAAAAATAGCATAGCTTATTTTTCAAGTGCAATCCTCAGTTCATTATAACACTCTGTTGCTTAATAATATTATCTGACTCCATGTAAAGCAACCAATTTAAGAAACTAGTTAGCAGCCCCCTGTATATCCGCTTCAGGCAGTAATTTGTCCTAAAAACAAATTTGTCCTATAAACTGCCATAGTTACATGGGTTTAGAATTTGCTCCTCTATCTTTCTCCTGCCTCTCTGTATATGATAACTTGCTGTTATGACCCTTTTGACATTTTATTTCTGCTGTGATTAAATCCTAGTATCTCTTTCTGAAGGGTATGTCCTTCTCTGCAAGCAACAAAAGCTCAAGTTTTTGGGCCATGTAATGAGGTACATTATTATTGATTACACACTATACAATCCTGTCTGTGTCTTGATCCTTATGAACATTCAGAAAAATTGGGTCCCTGTGTAAAAATAATTTTTAAATAGATATCTTACAGTTATTTCAGAAAAGCATGTCTGATTTACACAGAGGACAGAGGTAGCCCACTGAAAAGATGATGACTAGACATCTTTTAGAGTCATAGTTAATTCCGCCATATAAAAATAAAAACATTTCATTTTTATTGGAGACTATTTAAATAAGAAATAGAGCCCTGGAAATTTAATAGCAAATGTGTACATTTTCAGGGGATACTTTAACTATTTTCAGCATTTTCACTGCAAGTTTTCATCATGCTTCAATAGGAATTTCAGGTCCTAAAGACTGGAGAATATCTCTGTGTTATATAACAAAGACCCCACAGTCCTGCTAAATTAAGTCAATAAGAATTATTCCAGTTCATTCTGTAGATCAAGCCCAAGGGTCTGTTTACTCATGTTTCTGAAAATTAAATGAAATTTATAACAATGCCATTCTTTTTATCTTGTCAAAGTTCTTTTTTTTATATCTACTGCGTTCTACTTTGTATCTTTCTTCCCAGTATTAGCACAGCATGACTTTTCCTTTTTTGCACACAGTTCACTTGGAGTGAAAAGCAGAGCACCTGGAAAGAATGTGTTCCGAGAGCTGGAGCAGCAGAGATCTGCAGGAGAAAGAAATGGAAATTTTAGAGGCCATGTAATTGCAGTTAATATATAATGAGTACCATGACCGCAAAGTGTAGACCTGCTTTAAAACTTCCTATCAAAGGTGCATAATGGCATTATCTTTTCATACCTGAAATAGTAAAAGGGAAACTGCGTTGATTTCACTGCTGGATGGATAGAGTACATCTTCCAATTCTGTATTTTGCAGTTCATGTCCTAGTCATGGTTAGGTGGATTCTATTCATCTTTCCAGTAGGCATTTTTCTCTACTTCGTCTACCATTGTATATCTTGTCTGACATTACTTTTCAAGACTATCCACTGCGTTGTCTTTTTTCCATCCTATTGGCAGCCTGTTCTCTTTATTTTTCTTCTCCCCTCCCCTCCATTTTTTCTTATCAAAATGGGTCTGTGTTTCTTTTTTTTTATGTGCTTTGTGTATATTTTTGTATGCATTTAATTTTTGTTATTAGCTTTTATTTTTTTCCTGTGTGATGACAGCATGCAGTGAGCAAGATTTCAACTGCATTTTCTTGGGTTTCTGAGCATATGCACAGCTGTCACTGGGTGATGCACATTACAACAGGAATCAGTAATTTCTCAAATTTACTCTCATTCTCATCTCTTCTTCCCTCAATATTTACTCACTTTTAAAAATGTTTGATGCAAGTCCCATTTAGTCGAGGCTCTATAGCTTCTGTATTAATAAATACAGTTTTTACACATTAAATATTCACAACATTGTAGACTCATAAAACTTATGAATAAGTGACTTGCATATCTCTTCTTATTCGCAGTATAGAAGAACATTCAGTAGATTTGCTGCAAATATTGCAGTATGTCTGCAACAGAACAGCTAATGCATGTGTTTTGATTAGAGGATGAAACTAATTTGCTGAAAACACAATTAAATTACAGTAGGCAGTTAAGCCAAGTCATAACTGGAGACCTGAGGTTGCAATCAATTATGTACAATTCAGAACTGAAATACTGAATAAATCAATGGAGATAAAAAGAATATTGCTAAGTAGGAACAACACTTTTAAAAGCAAGACTTTTAAAGACATGTAGAAAAAGGGTTGTATTTTCATTCTTTGTACTATCTATCTGATGGTCACCTTACTGTGGTTTTAAATAATTTCAAATCTGCTTTAAAAATTGATATTTGGAAGTGATAAGCAGCTTTCCAGAGGGTCTACTTTTTACTTATCCCTACTGACAATACTATCTTTATTGGTGCTGCAGTGCTATTTGCAAATTCCATCAAAAATCACACCTGAACTAAACGTGGTATCAATATATAGGCTGACAATTTCTCTTAAAAATTTCAGAGATTCTTCCTAAAAAGCTACCAACTTCCTTACACTTAGCAGCCTTAGATAAACAATTCCTTACTTTATATTAATTTAGAGCAAATATTGTACATTATATGTTCTGTATTATTTGCTGAAACAATCTTTCTCCACCAGCTCTGAAGAGAAGATGAACTGCCAAGTGAAAGTCTGAACTCAGATGATATTTACCCTATCTTATTTGATGAGATGCTTCTATTGAGAATAGGACAGAAATATGCTCCTGAATCTTGTACAGCCATGAGAGTGTTTATGATACAGATCATATGAATATATTAAGAGAAATCTGTGTACATTAGCCCACAGAAATTCCACACAAAATCAAACTCTCCAGGCTGTACCAAATCATTCTTGCAGCCATTTAGCTCTATGATCTATCCTTCATAAGACTACAGTAGTTTCATTAAAAAAAATCTAAATACAATGCTGTAATTCCTATTTAGATACAGTGATGTCCTAAATAAGATCTGTAAGAGGAAACCAATATATTTAATTAGACCAACTTACATGGGAAATATTGACTTATTTTCAGATATGCAAGATTTTTTTCCAAGTTATAGTATTATTTCATGGTCTGAAGACAAACAGACTTAAACCAGTATCCAGAGCTGATTATGCCTCAAAAATACGGGCTGCATAAAGGCTTACCTTCATTTACTATACTGAACCATTAGCTCAAGAGGAGTTAATTGCTGAGGGAAAGAAACAGTGTGTGATAGGAGAAAATAAACACTAAAGCAAACAAAAAACCTTCAGAAAACTCTTATTCATCAGTTCAACAATTATTCAGATAGAATTGTCAAAGAGTCATGGAAAATAGCCACTCGGAAAGGTAATCCTAGATCAATGTTATGCTGATTGTCAAAACAAGTACAGGAAAGCAATTCAAGGTTTTATTGCCTTAAACTCACCTGAAATCAGCCAGTAGACAGTGAGAAAGACAAATGACAGAAGTAATGCATTTACTATGGGAAATTCTATTTAATGCAAGATTCTGCGTCATACATTGCATGCTAGATTCTGCACTGTGGGGTTTTGTTTTTTTGTTTATGCAGGTAGGGGGGGTCGGTGTACTCAAATAATTGTTAAATTCCTCTCTGAAAAGGATGTGAGGCAGTGCCTCTGCATGTGTCTGTAAAGATGGATGGCTCTATTTGGTGCTTTTCACTAGGGTAAAATAAACTTTGAGATCAGGGAGAAACTACTACCTAAAATTTGTATTTATTATACCTATATCTGCCTTTTGAATTTTTTTTCTCTTTTATCTCTAATACAAATTTTATAAACACGTTGTAGAGTTCTTTCTTGTCTGAGAAGATGATCTTTATTTCATTGAAATTAACTTTGAGGGGTTTTTTATACTGCTGAAATGGATTTTATGTTTCTCATGGGCACAAGTTTACAATATCTTCAATTTGGAAGGGAAAAACCAGTAATAAAAATTTACTTCTAGACCAGTGTTTCTCAGCTTTTGTATCAAAAACATGACAGCAGGTGATCACAAAAGATAATTTGGTTTCAGAAATACTTAGCAAACTAAAACAAAAAGTAAGCAAAGAAAAACCCAACACTTAGCTTTTAATTTCATTTTTTTTTTCTTTAGTTATATAGGAAAAAATAACTGAGCTTATTAACAATATACTCTTGCTTTCGTAGCAAATGTAATTTAGTGGTTGTTTTCTTCAACTAATAGATTACCACCTTGGAACGGCTGAGAATCCTTCATCTAGAAAATCATCAGTGACCCTACACAGTCGGTTTGTGACATTTGTTTACATAAAGTAATTTTGTACACCAACTGTGTAACTCTGTAGCAAATTATTCCATTTTAGCAGGGAATCACAGAAGTTACTTGAACGTCTTTTAATAAAGAATCTAATAAAAGTTTGGCTCTGGAGGTTCAGGTCTTAAGCAATATTAATTACTCTCTTCTTTTATCCATCTTTTATAAGTTTAAGGAAAACTACTGTCTAGGAAATAATGTCAAGATTCAAGATGAACATGTACTTTAAGCTTGTTTGAATTATCTTACAGTAAGTAGACATTACTTTTTTGTAACTTTGCTTGGTTATAGTGCACCAAGGAAACAGAAGGTGAGGGAACCCTTCCCTCATTTCACACCAGTAAGAGTATGTTTATCTTTTAATTTCAGAAACTGAGTATTTTAAGCTGACCTGATCATTTTAAAAAACATATAAAGTATGAACAGGCTTGCTTTTGGCAAGGAATGCTTCTCTTTTCTCTTGCTTCGCTTCCCTTCCCTTCCTTTCCTTTCTCTTCAGATTCTTTGTTATAGCCCTAAGAGAATGAAAATGTGCTGAAATGCTTTCATCATTAGTTCTCCAAATACAATATGGGCTACTTGAGCTTGAACTGTAGGCTTCAGCTGTGACTTACGTTGTTCTTGAATGCCAAGGTTCCTAGTAGTTCATACAGTCCTTCTTCAAGCTTTATTTTATGCTTCTTCTAAAAGTTCTCTCTGAATTATGAATAAGCCTTAGAAAAAGTAAAACAAAACATTGTTTCTTCTATGAATGAAGCTCAAGCATGAATAATGGAAAAACTATGTTACAAAAAAAAAGTTATGTTATTCTGATTGACTTCTGCAGTAATGATATATTCTCAGAAGCTAAAACAAACAAAACAGCTGAGTTGTCTCAGTGTTACAATTTTATGCATATATATATGAATACAATAATCTTATGGTTACATAAAATTTATGTTTGAAACTGTTAATGCTAGTAAAATAACTGGTTTTATAACAGATTATTTTCTGCAGTTGATAGCAATTTCTAACATACCCTAATTAATTCACTTTCTCAGGAATGTACTTGTAGACTTCCTACTTTAAAGTTCCTTTATGGAATCATAAAATGTAGTAAGCAATTTCCATGAATATGCATTAGTTTTAAGAAATGTAAAGTAGACTCAAGTAAAGTGATATTTTTACTTAGGAATATTCTTATTTGGATGAGATATAATTTTGAATAATGTTGGTTTTGAGATACTTCTTGCTGTATTAAAGGACAACTTAAGAACAAGGAACTAGATAAAGACTTTAGGCAGGAGTAGGTATTTAAGTTACTATGTGGTTAAACTTCTAAAATGAAGTTTTAGTTTCTGACATTTCTTCTCTTTTCCCATTGACTATTCCTGCAGCAATACCCTCCAAAAGACCCTAGAGGGAAATCTTTCCTAGCTTGCAAAGCAGCTCTGGGTCAAAGAACCAGTATTATATCAACTTCAAGAAAATGGCATAGTTTCTCTGGGTTAAGCCAGCAATAACCATTTTTAGATTCAGTTCAGATCTTTAAATTTCTCCAAGCTAGGAAAACAAACAAAGAATAGCACAGTCCAATTAACGTTTTTGCTACCTTAACAGAGAAAACATTTATTTTTCTTTCGGAGCAGACACTATCATGACAGTGACTTTGAAGATATGAAGTTCAGCATGTATGATGAAGGCAAGAAATTAGCATACACAAATGGCATTACAGCCTTCCCCTTTTATGCTCACTAGCCGCTGGGGAAGTAGTGCAAGGTGTCTTTCCTCATTTTCATCACTATGAATGAATTTACTGCTTCCCTTAGAGTTATTCTTTTTTTCTCAACACCTGTTTTCAGGTGTTTATTGATTTTTTTTTTATTCTGGATACTATGCTAGAGTATGTGGAATCTGATAGGTGAAATGGAGATTAAAAATCAAGTCAGTTAGACAGGTGAAAATCTCATTAGTGTCCTATAAGAACATCCAATTCCATAAAAAGTGAGTGTGCTGCTCAAGCAGGATTTGTTTGGGATTCTTTTTGTTTTGATTTAGAGAAAAGCTGACAAAGTAAAAACCATTGATGTTCCAAAGATGCCTGGGCTCAGGTTGCCCAAGTGAAACAGCCTTATTAAAGTGTTAAAGAAAACAAACAAAAATTCAAAACAAAAATTAAAAAAAACCCCCGCCTCTTCAAATTGTGTTATATTGCCATGTTTTTGTAAAACAATTCACTAAACAATACTTGAGAAATTTGTTAAAGTGATTGGGGGGAAAAATAATTAAATAACTCAAGGTGTAACCAATTACTTTTTTTACAAAGTATATTTGTTCTTCACATCTATCTACCAGAGGCAAATACAGTCTGGCATTTGAAAATCTGGATATTGCCACTATTATTCCATTGCTGGCAGCTTCATTTCCGATGTCATACATGTAATATACCTTCAGACCAATAATTTCTCCTCCCACTTCTTCCTTCTAAAATCCATTCTACACACTAGGAAATGGATGAATAAAACATAAGATGCCTTTACCTTTTCCCAAATGGAGACTCGCTTCTTTAAAATTAATATGTTAGAAAACATATAAATTACAACTGAGATGAATTTAAGGGAAAACTAAAATGAAAATATTCAGTGACTTGAAAAACATTGCCTTTGTTCTAAAAAAGCAAAAGCAAGAACCTGATATGCTTAATGTGGCTTGATTATTATTTTCTTAATTGTTCAAATATGTTTTCTAATTAATACATTAGCTTTGTAAAGCATTTTTTGAGTATCCCAGTTCTTTTCATAATCATATTGGCAGCATCTTGTCTAGTATGTGATATTTTAATTCTATACTCACCTATATCTCTGAAGCCATAAGATATATGTTTGAGAAGAGAGCAAAACTTATGAAGCCTAAACCATTTTCTGGTGAAAAATAAATATAGCAAAAATTATTTTTAAGCTGCTTATTCTGATTTATTTGTTTTATTTCTACGATAGTTTCTTTCAACATCCTTCAAGGAAATGAACTGATTTCAATGGGAATCATGCAGTTAAAATGTACTGATCTCTTTTGAATATTGATCTGTTAATCGCTGTGTTAGGAATGCCTTAAGACAAATGGGTGTTTATTATAGAAATAGTCACGCAGTATTAAAGAATAAGAAGCTCCTATCTTCTTTTAATTCATTGCACTATAGATATAACTTCAGGCATGTTTACTCTCAAGATATATGTGGGGTTTTGTGTGATATATGTAGCACAGTACTAGCCATAAAAAATCAAGTCAAAAGCCAGAAAGTCTTGCAACCTGTCTCATTACTGGCTGTTTCATCACTATTTAAAGACTTTCAGGATGAAGAGTCATGCCTGATTTATTTTTCTTCTGTCTTAATAAGGTATATTTCATTAATTTGACTAATATTTTTTTTAATATTTATCTTTTTATCCTTTGGCAAAATTAGTTTCCACTCTATGTTTTTTAGTATGTTAAAATTATTTCCTTGAGCATGTCATTTTTGTCTAGCAATTCAGTTTTAGGTGAGTTAGGAGTTCCTGAATTTAGTATATAAAAAAATAATATTTTTTTTTGCAGTTTCTTAATGGAATTCATGACTTAATATCTTCTGTTTAAGCCTATCCATACTGCACACTCCAAACTGAAGAGCTCTGCTCTGCTCTGATTCACGTGATCATGGAAGCTTTTCCATACCCCTGAGTCTCTTTTCCCCTTCTTCACACATTTTGTTTGTATTATCTTTACAAGGACATGATAACAAACTTATTCCATGGTCAAAACGTAGGTCCATACTGATCGACGAAAGCACATTATGATACTTTCTGGTTTGCTCTCCACTGCTTTTCCTAACAATTGCCAATATTGTCTTTACATCTTTTAAGCAAGGATGGGTATTGATCCTTAAAGACTTAGAAGTTTTATATTCCTCTAAGTACTAATAACTAATACAGGAGATTACTACAGTATCTTTGTAGTTGAAATGCTTCCAGTACCTCCTATGCACATTACTTAGCACTTGAATTTGGAAGCTCATTTTAATATCCCATGTTGCTAAATCATCTGCACGCCTATGTGATCTGCATAGGCTTCACTGTACTAATTAATATTGTTAAATTCTACTACCTCAGTATTAACCTTCTTTTAAAGATACTGTGAATATGCAGATTCACTGAAATAGGTTCTCATGTTTGCTACATTTACCTCAAATGGCATTCAAAGTTTTGTTTCAAAGCTAAGAAAAGATAATCAGAGGATCAAAAAGGTTAAAAATACATTGAGTAAGCTGAAAATAAATTCTGAAAAGATGTTCTAAATATCTGTATACTGTGAACTGATCAGAACTAGTTTTAGGTAGCATATTTTCTTTCTAGTCCTAACATATTTTCACAAGTCTATACCATTTAAACTTTGCTTTGCTATTTAACATTCTGTAAAGCAGAGAGTTTCTCTTATAGGAATATGCATAGTGTTCTTGTTGTTCAGTACAGGTATGTAGCGAATGAAAATAACTTCTTTTTCCCCCTTTTCTATTTTAGAAGTAATAAAATAATAAAATAATCCAAAATAATAAAATTTGGACCTGTGATTATGCAAACCCAAAGTATAATTAGTTATTTTTCATAGGACTATTTTTCTTGTGAGTTGGCTTTTTTACATCTAGTATTTATAAAAATGTATTGCCAGTTTAAACGTAGACAATGACAGTAAGACTACTGGAGTAATACATATGTAAGAAGACCTTGTTAACTTTGATAAAAGAATCTGGATATATAGATATAATGTAAAAGAGAGAAAGTGGCACTTACAAAATTATGTTTGGTTTAATTATTTTGGAAAATGTTTTTGAATAATTAGAATTAAACAGATTTCTAAAAGTAAATGTCTTGAAGTTATATCAAGAAAATATATCACAAACATAATCTTCCATTTTCTTTAATTACTTCATTTACTTTCAGTGAATATTTGAACAGACTTCCAAAGAAAGATTCATCTAACCCAAGCTAAGTTGCCTGCAGGGAAAATGGCAGTGTCTGAGCTGGTCACTTTTAAACACCCTTTGTAAGCAATAGGGGAAGGAACAAAAACAAAACAAAACTTTTTGGTTTTGATTCATCTTATTTCTTTGAATGACTACCTACTTTAGTATGAGATCAGTCATACCCCACTGAATACTGACTTTTTTTGTCCTCACTTTAAAGAAAGTTTAATATTACTAGCTTGCATTAGATGTCTGTATTGTAAACATCTGTATTGGGTTTTCTGTGAGGGAGTTTTTTGGTTGTGTCTTTGGTAATGGGAGAAGGGCTATGGAGATGACCCTTTAAGAAGCTACCTGAAAAGCTCCCCCTTTGCCTTTGTCAGACCTATCTCTGACCAGGGCCAAGCCAATCAGCACCCTTGCGAATTCATGT
The DNA here is from genome assembly GCF_000695765.1 of Mesitornis unicolor. Lineage (NCBI taxonomy): Eukaryota > Metazoa > Chordata > Aves > Mesitornithiformes > Mesitornithidae > Mesitornis > Mesitornis unicolor. The sequence continues at coordinate 10,898 of NW_010195900.1, forward strand.
ATTTAAAGGGGGTGCAGGGCATGCCTCGCTCTCTCTCTGACACCGGCCCTGACCAGCGCGGTCCCAGGTGCAGATGGCATGGCCCTGGCCTTGCCCAGCTGGGCTTGGCCTACTCCATCCACAACTTAAGCTTAAGCCCCACTGCAGTCTAATCCCGAAAAAAAAGAGAGAGAGCTGGGATCTCCATAACCATCGGAGGAGACCTGCAGCAGAGAAAAGGAGTGGGGCCCAAGGAGAACAACTTTGAAGAACACCAAGGTCAGTTTGAAGGAAAGAAGGGAGAGGGAGGAGGACGCAGAACACAGGTTTTCCCCTTTGCAACCTGTGGCGAGAGCCGGGTCGACTGGTTGTGTGTGAGGGAACTGTGACCATGGGCAGACCCAGATTGGAGCTTTGTGGACTTGGGCTGAAGCAGTTTTGTGTGTGAGGGAAACTGCAGCTGTGGGCAGACCCATATTGGACTTCTGAGGACTTTTTTCCCCTGTGGAAAGAGGGCCACGTGGAAGCAGAGAGAGAGACACTGGGCTGAGGGTTTTTTTCCCTACTCCTAAGAAAGCACATGATGTGGCGGGAAGACCGACCGCAACCCCCCACCCCCCTCCCCCTGAGCCTCAAGGCAAAGGGGGAGGGGGAAGGTGAAGAAACCGGGATCAAAAGTTGAGCCTGGGAAGAAGGGAGGAGTGGGGGGAAGATGTTTTGATTTTGAGATGTGGTTCTATCTCCCATTGTTCTACTCTGATATTGGTAACAAATTAAAATAGTTTTGTTTTTTTATTCCTAGTTATTTGTCTATCTTTTGCCTGTGACCTGTTTAAGTGATGAGAAGCCCTCCCAGTCCTTATTTTGACTAGCCCTTTTTCGGGGCATCATGGTGCTCAGTTATGCACTGGGCCTAAACCACGACACCTAATTTTGGTCATATGAGTCATGTACACAATCACAGTAACATGTTTTTGCTCCTCGTTTTCTAATGTATCTCTAATGTGCTAAAAGGATTTTAAGAAATGTGTATATTCTTATTTTTATTATTTTCCTTTTTCATTTGTTATACTTACAAGAATCCCCCAGGGATCAGTACTGGGTCCAGTTCTATTCAACATCTTTATTGATGACCTGGATGAGGGGATTGAGTCTATCCTTAATAATATTTGCAGATGACACCAGACAGCAGGGGAGTGTCGATCTGCTGAAGGGTAAAAGGGGCTGCAGAGGTACCTGGACAGACTGGACCAGTGGGCAGAGGCTAATGGTATGAAGTTTAACAAGACCAAGTGCAGGGTCCTACATTTCGGCCACAGTAACCCCATGCAGCACTATAGACTGGGGGAAGAGTGGCTGGAGAGTGGCTCAACAGAGAGGGACCTGGGAGTACTGGTTGACAATCGATTGAATATGAGGCAGCAGTATGACCAGGTGGCTCAGAAGGCCAATGGCATCCTGGCCTGCATGAGGAATAGTGTGGCCAGCAGGACTAGGGATGTAATTCTCCCTTTGTACTCAGCACTGGTGAGGACTCATGTTAAATACTGTGTACAGTTCTGAGCCCCTCACTTCAAGAAGGATATTGAGGTGCTGGAGCGGGTCCAGACGAGAGCAACAAGGCTAGTGAGGGGCCTAGAGGGAAAGCCTCTAGACAGGCTAAGGGAGCTGGGGTTGTTTAGCCTGGAGAAGAGGAGACTCGGGGGGACGTTATTACTCTCATTTAGTGCGATGGTCTAGCCGACGTGGTAGTGTTAGGTCATTGGCTGGACTTGATGATCTCAGAGGTCTTTTTCAGCCCCAATAATTCTGTGATTCTGTGATTATCTTAGTATATACATTTGGCAGAAGTACAGAAGATAATCCCATACTTAGGACACAAGCATTCCACTAGATTTGTGAAGGCTAAAAGAACTCTCCCATATGAATATAGTAGTGTATCTATCATGGATTTTATATTTTTCTACAAGACATCAGCTGATAGCTGCAGAGATGTGATAAGGCAAAATAAAGAAGACACTGGAGGGTGAGCCAGGACACTCCAGTTGTAAATTTATACTCTAAGTACTATCACTTATCTGCAAAATACTACACACTTAACCTCTCTGGTCCCAATTTCTTTTCATGTTTTTGGTTTATCACAGTTCTTCACAGGTCACAGCAGAAAAGAATCATGCTTTAGGGTTAGGCCTTTATGCACTATAGAAAAAATAATTATGTGTAGTACATTGTAATATAGAGCTTCCTATAGGACATCTAGCTGATGCAATTGTCCTCCACAATGAGTCTTCTTGCTGCTGCAACATTAGAAATATAAGCCCCAGGTGTAAAAAGTGTGTTGTGCTAAATGAGCCAGTGGTCTAATCAAAGGGAACTCTGAATCTGTCAAGAGATGGATGATCTGTTAATGACAAGTCCCTAGTGTAAATGAGGTCACATCACCAGCCTTTCACAATAAAAAATAGAAGGCAATTACTTTTTAAGCATAATGAAATAAAAAGGAGCTCTTTTCCTTTCATTAGCATGTACTCTTAGAGATTGAGATTACATTTTCTTTTGAGGTGAATTCTCACAGCAACTGTGCATAAAAATGAAGTGCTGAAGACATTTGTAATATTTAGAATGCTTTTAATTTGACACTGTTTATATACAACTCTTTGTTAAGAGTATGTGCCAAACAATGGTATTTCTGCACTGAAGCAGTGAAGAGCAGGGAGTTTATTTGAAGCCCTTATTTGCTTTTTGTATTCATGACTTTAAATATTGCAAGGGCCGTCCTTGCTAGTTCTCATTCTGCTGAATCAGCTCTTACAGAAGCATCAGTGTTCTTGGAGACTGACACAGGTTACAGACTTCTTAAGAAATGTGAATTAAGTGCACTGGTGCATAGGAATGAGCAGAAGAACTTGAAAGCTGGTTTGTTGTTTTTTTTTTTTTAATTTCGTCCAATCAACTCTGCCTGTCTCTGTAGTGCCTGTATTTTGATTAGTCCCAAGCTTCAAAGAGTTTTTAACAGAGCTTCGAAGCAAGCAATTTATGCACTATTATTACCCTACTTTGAAAGCACATCTCTTTCTTCAAGGTACAAACATTTTTTAAAGAGGGATTGAAATCCATAACAAAATTCCAAGATATTGTATTATGCTAGACAAAGTCTGTTATCTCTATCCTAGACATTTTTTCCTTTATAGCACTGAATCAACCTGCTTTACATTCCTTTACATGATCATTCTGTCAAGTAACATAAGGTGCAGTGAGGTACATATTCTATATAGGCTTCAAGAGGTCACTATGCATTTTCAAGTGTTCATTTCCATGCAGCAAAAAGGGAGCAAATAAGATGAAAGAAGCTGACATAATATAGTTTGTGACTCTGCAGGAAAGTTATGCTGCTGCATAGATTAAGTGGGCCACCACATGATATTTCTATGAGATTAAAAATTACTGCAGAGAAGACAGATTTATGGGTTGTCCACTGCTCCCCTCCTTAGTGTTATGCATCAGTGAAAATCAGCATTTATGCTGCATCCCTAGATCTCCTTCTTAAATGTCCATGTTTTAATATATTCTGAAAAAGAAGCAAGTAATATGAAAATCCATGCTGTGTCTGAGTTTAAACAGACCAAGACATGATTATTTGGTGATGATAGACACTTCTAACCTTATGATGCTATTCAGTTGAAGGTGGCAAAGTGCATTTTTCTGTAATAATTAAAGTTGATGTGATTCCAAATTCACCAGTGTTTCCAAATGTGTGTGTTGCAGATGGACTGCTAGTCAAATAATTTGGCAATGGTACCAGTACAACATAAATGTTTGAATGAGGATGTAGCAATTGAGATGTTTCCATCAAGTGACCAGACTTATACAATACAGATAAAACCCTTCATTATCCACTGATGATACGTAGTATACATATTAGAGGTATCTTAATGTTCTGACTGGCGGGAGCTGCAATTTTCCTAACATGTATTTATTTGTTTATTATTTATTTAGATGTGATTGACTAACATTCTGAGCACATATTCAAAATTTAAATATAAACATTAAAAAATGAAGCACTTCTATGCTTTCAAGAAAATATTGGCCTTTCAGCTGACTGTAAGGAATTACAGTAAATCAACTTAAGAGCCCTTAAATGCTGGAGGAGAATATACAAAGAGGAATTTGACTTAGAAAAACTAGTCCTCTTAAAATTTTCTTCTCTAATAAATTCAGATTAATTTCATTGATTGTTCTCTGTTAATCAAATACATTTTGGATGATGAAAGATACAGTTATGGAAAGATAGAAATGTCTAGGCCGGAAAGGACCCCTGGATTCCCTCTGATCCAACTCTCTGTGAAAAGCAGAGCCTTAGACTAGGCTAGCCACAGCCCAGTTAAGCCGACTTGAATGTTTCCAGAAAGGGAAATGCTGCCACTGGTCTGAGCAGCCTATTCAATGTTTAAATGAGTTGAGTTTTTTTTCTTACATCCAAATGAAATTCCCCCTGAAGTGACTCATGCCTGCTATCTCTTGTCTGTTCACTTTGCGGCCTTTTGAAAAGAATACCTCCATCTTTTCTATAACTACCATTCAGGTAATGGAAAACTGTGATTAGATCCCTCCTGAGCTTCCTCTTCCCTCAGGTGAAAAACACCCAGTTCCTTCAACTTTTCTTCATACTTCAAGTTCTCCAGTATACTAATCATCTTGAGAGCCCTTCTCTGATCCATCTCTGTCTGTCTTTTATTTGGAGTACCAGAACTGGGCACAATATGCCAGGTGTGCCCTAACAAGAGCTCAGTAGAGTTCAGTAGTAACATCCTTTGTGATGCAATTGCTGCTGCCATCACAGACATGGTTTGTCTTCATTGCTGCAAAGGCACACTGCTAACTTATGTGTCCAACCAAGCAGCAGAAAGCTTTCAGAGAAAGTAGATATCTACATAAACATGTTCAACCACTTGCATCAGAAACAACGAATATATTATGAAATCAAAAGGAGTTTCAGCAAACACAGTCCTTCCTAGCTAGGGTTATGTCTGCTTGAAGAAAAGATGTGTTTGGGAATCATTCAAATAGAGAAATGAAAATAAATGAAGAAAAAGCTTTCATAAATGTTTCACCAAGGAAGGAAGCAACATTTCTCACAACCAGGTAAACGCAATATGGATCAACAAACAAGGGTCTACTCTTGTGTTCATTAAATGTTGAAGGCAAAGCACAAGTATTCTGCTTGTGTATTTGGAACTGTGCTGTGGACATGTGGACATGCTGTATATTTGAGTGAAGGTGATATGGTAAAAGACAAGAACTGTTTGGGGCGTGTTATGGTTTAAGGGTTACCAACCTGAAAGGGAAGGACAGGTGGTGTCTGTAGGACCCTGGAGGGTCAGAGATCAGTTCTGTTCCCTCCCCTTTCTGGCCACAGTCTACAGAAACTGAGGTTTTTCACGGGCTTTTCCTGGCTTTCCTGGGCTGCTTCCTGTCGCATCTCAGGACAGCTGGGCCTAGCTCCATGTGCTCGGCAGCATCCACCACCATCCGCTCCCAGCACCACTGCGGTCCCTGGTGATGAGTCACAGCGGTCACAGAGGCCACGAGGCACTGTTTGGACACTTCCACTCGGGACTACTGGGATTGGGTTTTGTATATAAATATCCTTTGTCCCTTATTAATTCCCTTTTCCTTTCCCTTGTTGTTTTCGTTAAACTTGTTACAGTTTTAACTTCCAACCTTGTGCGGAGCAATTTTTTTTTATTATTCTCTCTCTATTCCTTTTTTCTTAATCCTTCCCCTGGGATGGGTAGGGGCAATAGAGAGAAAATCCTGCTCTCTATCTCTCTGATCCTTAAACAGAGACAGAACACAATGACTTGCGGCAAACCTCAAGATTTTATTTTTTGTTTTTCTTGTGATTTTATTTTGTCATCTGTACTCTCCATTTAGTGATAGGAAAAAGTGTCCTTTAACCTTAAGCATACATAATGTCAGAAGAAGGGTGAATCCAACAAAAAAGGGGAAATAATTTTAAATTTTGCTAATGCTTAATTTTCCAGGATTTGTTTTAAGAATCAACTCAACAAATACAACTAAAGAAAATCAGGTTGTTCTTCATTAATATGAGCTATTTCAGCAAGCCATACTTATTAATCCAAAACACAGAACATATTGACATTTTATTTATCTTTTTAAAACAAAAAGTCAGTAGAGACAAATAGACACTGTAAGAATCTGAATGTCTGAATTTTCAGACATTAGTGGCACCTTCTCGTTGCTTTTATATGAACTTCAAAGGGATTAGATCAGATTTACATATTTCAGATAGCAGAAATTTACAGTTGGATTCAGTGAATTCCATTTAATGCATCACTTTTTAACAGAAACACAGTACTATGCATAAAATACATTCAAATTGTTCAGAGTAACATGGGTAATTCTTCAAGTCAAATAAGATGCAGTAACAAGATTAAAAAAAAACCCTTATGTTTCTTGCAAAGCAAGCAGGGAAAATATTTTCCAATAGCTTTTGTAGGGGTGTTAACTTCCTGTGACTTCCTTTTCACTACTTATGTGAGAAGTCTTTAGTACCTCCCACTTTAATGACCTGTACATACATGGAATTCAGTTTGTTTCAGATATAGGGAAGTCAAATTGTTACCTTGGCTCACAGAAGTCTTGATGCTTGATGTGCCATGCTGATGGCTGACATTCAGGTGGTCCTGTCCTAATGTATCATGGCAGCTTTTCTAGAAAATAACAATGGAGATAATCCCCCATAAAACTCCCTCTCCAGAGTAACATTCTTGAGTAATTAAACATCTTTGTCACATTGCCTTCCTCTTAAATTGGTGTAGAACTTTACTTTGTTCAAAGTTTGTCACGATACCTCCACCTACCCTTTGTTAATTTTTCTATACTGACAAGCAGCGTAAGTACCAACAGGTACTATTCACTGATACACTAAGCTTGCTAACAGTTCTGATATTAAGAGAGTCAGTTTGTTGCATCTTGATTTTCATTTGGCTCTCAAAACTGGTATAGTACTTCTAGGAAGCATAACTGATTTGCTAGTTCTAGGCAATATTCCTGACTAACTGATACAATCCTGGCTGCTATAATCTTTAGTGTTTTGATATATAACACATTGATATTTATAATTAAGATTAATACCTTTGCCTTGAAAATAAAGATAGCAGTGAGTGTTTAACAATTTATTTTTTCTGACTGAACAGGGGACTCACCAACTTAGAGTAGCACTACTCAGTGATGGTGAACTATACGTTCCATAATGCCAAGGCTTTAATAAAACTTAACCATGGCCATTAAAGGATTTTTTAAAAAGGAATTTGATTGATCATATTGTCTGTATAGGTGTTTTATATATATAAGTGGTACAGTTTTTTCAGTGTGCATCATTGATTCCATGATGAAAACACAGTGTAAAATTTCATGTTTAATTCCGGTATAAAGTATCTCTATTCTGCCTAAACTTTGCCAGTTATAAGCAGTTCTATACTTTTTTACCGAACTTTTCTACAGACCTTTAGCTGGAATCTTAACTGGCACAAATGTGTGCTTTCCAGAGGATCTTAATTTGAGGGCAGTTGATTCAGCTGCAGTTCTGTTCAGTGGTGTATCCATTGATTTTCATTTTTCCTTGTTAATTGTAAGGTTTCTTGTTTTGCTGAGCACTTGAATGGCATCCATCTGTAATACTGGATGCTGTATCATATAAAACATGGGCAACAGATAATGGACCACATATCAGGGACCCTATAGCAAGTTAAATGAACTAGCTTGCTACTCTTAACATACTCCATTTCTAACTATGAAATTCAGAAATTGGTTTGCAGTCAATGTCTATGCTCTTTAGGGCACTGTTTTACCATTCAACAATTATTTGAAATAAAAAACGGATACTTAAATATTGTTCAGACAACAAACAGAAGGTTCTGCTTTGGTAAAAGGTTTTTTGGCTCCCTATTTCAGTTTTGCCTGTATTTACTGGTTTCCAGGGCAATATTATTCTACTTTCAAACCCTGTTTTTATCAGTGATAAGTCAAGAGGAGATTTTTTTACATGTGGCTGATGTTGAAAAGTATTTGATCTCACATATCAGCATGAAGTCATAGAATTTCTTGGGTTGGAAAAGACCAATGAGATCATTGAATCCAGCCATTAACCTAGCACTGCCAAGTCTACCACTAAACTATGTCCTTTAAGTATCACATTTAGTATTTAGTATTTCAAACACCTTCAGGTATGGTGACTCTACTACTTCCCTAGGCAGCCCATTCCACTGCTTGACAACCCTTTCAGTGAAAAAAATTCCACATATCCAATCTGCAGCTCCCCTAGTGCAACTTGAAGTCATTTCCTCTTGTCCTATCATTTGTTACTTGAGACCACAGACCGACACCCACCTCGCTACAACTTCCTTTCAAGTAGTTGTAGAAAGTAATAAGGTCCCTTGTCAATCTCTTTTTCTCCAGGCTAAAAACCCCAGTTGTTTAGATCATCATTACTCTCAAATTCTCATGTTACCCTGTATTTTCCAACTGCATAGCTGTCTTAAAATTAGTACTTGTTACAGCTTATGGCAAAAGTTACTGCTTTGCATGGCAGAATATGACACTGTTATTTCTTTTATCAGTATTATCATAATGTACCCATTTAAAATAACAGCTTCAATTTCAGTCCCTCTGCTGTGATTTAACTCCCATACTCAAGGCAACATTCCTGAGTGAAGCCATTCTTGTGCATAACTGTGAAAAATGAAACCAAGCAAGAACACATAATTCAAGCTCTATGACTGGGAGTGATATCCAGTTTTACGATCTAATATGCAATGTTTCCTAAGAGATTTATCTTTGGATCATTAGTTGCCCATTTTTCCTTTTCATGTGTTTAAATATTTATTTATTTAACAATTTCATATGATTTTAAAGTAAAAAATTACTTGTTTTGGGTTTTTACTTTAGTTCTCTTCTCTCTTTTTTTTCCCTCTCCTCAATTTATTTAAAGCAATTTATTTTCATTTAGCCATGCTCAAGAGTCATTGAATGATCTTTCTCAGCTCAGCATTATCATGTAAAGTGAATCAATATTGTCTTTCTTGTACAGAACTTATTAGTGAATTATTTACTAGAAATCACAAATAAATTCTGCATTCAGTTTTTTCTTACCAGAATAAACATCTAATGTACAAAGACATGCTGTTCCACCAAAAAAGATATAATTTTATTGTATAAAGAAAATTGTAACTGCATTTATTTTATTATAATACAAAGAACACAATGATATTTTTCTTTATACTGTAAAATAACTCAGATTCTTACATTAAGACAACAACTAAGGGAAAATAAATTAAAAAATATATAAAAGACATTATTAAAAGAGTGACAGTATCAAGCTCAAATGCTACTTTTAGAAAAATAAAAATACTTCTCAAAATAAAGCTCTGATTAGAACAAAATTTTTCATAACATCTGCGGGTTCGGTTAGATAAAACTGTTTTATCCAAACTATCTATTTCAAATGAGTCCTGCTTGTGAAATAGAAAAACCTAGTTTATCAAGAGAAGTCACAAACAATCATACTTGTAGCCTAAATCAATTGCTTGAGAATATTCTACCATATTTTTAATTTAAAACTAATTGCTAGTGTTACCTTACTATTACATTAACAAAGATGGCCATTTCTCAGTAGTACTGAAATGAAAGAGTGGGAGAAATAGGAGAATGTTAAGTAATTAGTATTAAGAAAGAATTTCTTAAGGAACCAATATCCTACTGCATAAATAACATCAAATTGCTTTCTGTTGTTTTCTAGTCTTAGAACACAGTTTCAATGTCTGTCCTTATCTGTTTTTGAAAGAGATATCCATATTCCTGCCTCCAGTATCCAGAATGTAAGCACGTTTTCTTACAGGCCACTGATGTTACTTTTTTGGAGAGCTAGTCTTAAGTCAATTCCAGACAGTAGTTGCCCACTTTTAATTGATTTCTTTAGACTTTGAATCAGATCCTGCCTGAATAGTTGTTCTGAAATGGCTATTTAGGGAATAATGAATGAGTCAGTAAGCAAAAGAGGCCTTCATCAACGAATAAAGTGTGCAAAGGAAAATAAATGTAATACACTCCCTGCTAGCCTTCAAGCTTCATGTATCCAAAGAATCTTTTCCCTATAAATAATGAAGTTGTCATTTCTGGAACACTTTATGGAAATTTTGGACATTAAATTCAGGTTTTAAAAGAAGTACTACTCATTTTATTTTTTTTTAATTGCAAATTAAACAAAGTAGACAAAAGTAATAATCCCAAACCAATCTCTTCTTCAGGAGGACATTAAGATGCACAAATGGAAAGAAAGAAAGAAACCAGACTCCTCAGAAAGTAAAAAAAGAGCTCAGTTATGCAATACCTAGAGCATTCTGGGAGATGTTGGGCTTTCTTATCAATCATTGAACATGTAAGTTCATATGAAATCGCAAAACGTGAGAAGATTGAACCAAAAGGCACAAAAGATGATACAGAAAAAACATTATTTTAGTAAAAATAGAGAAGACTTTCAATCTTCAACTTTTCCCTTAACCTTTTATTTGCTCCTATTTTCTATAGCAGAAGGAGGTATGCACAGACTCTATAAAACTATTCACATACACATTTTTAAATTAAAAATTAATGACTCATAATTGTGCTGCAGTAATCTACTTTAGCACATGACTGACACTTCAAAGCTATGTTCTGATTAGTTATTTTGTCCTTTGGATTATATTATAGCTATTAATCAACATTCAGCAATGCGTCTTTTGCACATAATCACTAAAAACTCCATGAAAGTCCTATGGCTGTGAAGAATAAAGTGAATTGATGCAGTAATAACTGCTTCCTCTGCTTGAGTCCTTCCCATCTCAGTATTTAACTTGCAGATAATTCTTTCTTACTTCAGTTCCATTTTTTCACTTTGCTTCTTAATCCCTTGAACCTTCAAATTTCTTTGACCCATGCCCAGCAAAAACTAAGTTCTGTACAAATTAACAAAGAGTCTAACTATACAAGAGTTGTATCCTTTTTCCTCATACAGGCCAAGAACCACAGAATCACGAAATGGTAGAATGGTTGAGGTTGAAAGGGACCTCTAGAGTTCATCTTGTCTTAACCTCCTACTCAAGCAGAGCCATCTAGAGTAGAGCCAGCTACCTCAGACTATGTCCAGATGGCTTTTAAATATCTTCAAGGATATAGACTCCATAACCTCTGTGAGCAATCCTTGCCCGTGCTCAGTGCTGAAACTCACACTTAGTATCATGTGAAAACCTGATATGCTGCATACATTCCACTGTGTTTCTAGGACAACACAGTTCCCACCAGAACATTTATTATCAAAAGGCTTACATGTTTTATGAAACAATCTGATGGATATAAAAAATAATGTGGAATCCATCTTCTATAGATAAGGTGTCTCACTATTGCACATATGTGGTACCAGTAGTCAATACAACAGAAGGATGCCCTAAGAGACCAGATTCTGTTTATATAATGCAGAGAGTTGGACAATATCTCCTGCCTGTAATGTGCACTTGTGTGTTAAAAGTCTAACAAGTTCACACACCATCTAAACCATGCCTTTTGTGCAAAACTTTGTAGATAGCAGAGAGACCACAGACACACTGGACAAACTCTGATATAATATTTCATATTTAATGTGTTAGATTTCTTAACTGGTAATGTAAAATAGCAGTGTAGGATCATCATTAGTCAAGTCCTATAATGTTAGGAGCTACAATATGAGAGAAGGTAGACTATAATCACAGGCTTCTCATTATGTCTAGATTTAAAGAAAAAATGACTAACAGAAAGCTACTGATTAGTCTTGGGTTAGTAGGGTTAAACTTTCAAGGTAATCATTGTAATGTGATGTACTAATGACTGAATCAGAAACTGCCTCAGTTGTTGCCAATAGGAACAACAGTCTTGATAGATGAAACTTTCCAAAAGATCTCAACAATTTAATTCTTTACTACTTTTAATGATGATAGTCAACTGTTCCTAACTGAAAACGAATAGAGTCAATATCGATAAATCTCTGTAAACTTAGGCATTTGGTTTTCAAGTAATGCTATAGACCCTCTTTAAATTTCTTGCTAGTCTGATAACGAAAAAGAGCTAATCATCTTTAATTAACTTCTGTTTTTTCTAGTCTCTCTACGGACTCCATGATCTTAAAGGTCTCTTCCAACCTACATGATTCTATGATTCTATGATTTTATATTATGTATCAAAACACAATATTTGTCTGTGATTCTTGTGACTAATTCTTGAAACTGTCTTGCTGTATTTGTTACCCCACTGCATTCACTCCTGAAGGAAAACATCATTGACAAACTTTTACTTTCTTTTTTTTCTTTTGTTTTTATTAAATTACAAGCAATCAAATATTAATCTGAAACGCAGCTCAAGCAAGTATCTAAAGCTTCAGATGACAGCAGCTGCAAGAAGACAGCAGAAGCCAGAATCAACAAATCATACAACATTCTGCTTGCACTTATCTTTTTCATTGCTATAAGTGACAATTCTGCATCATTCTGCTGGGTGGGAAGGAGAGCTGATTTGGGATGATAAATAAAAGATCTTTTTTCAGATCAGAAAATCTGCTATGTTAGCTACTGTAAAATCTCCACAGCAAAGAGTCATCAGAAAGCATATTTATTTTGTATAAATTCCCTGTGAAACATATGTAATGGGTTGGGTTTTTGTTGTGGTTTTTTTTCATTTTTGTGTTTGGTTTGTTTTTTGTTGTTTTTGTTTGTTTGGGTTTTTTTAAATTAGATTTCTTTTTCAGAGGAAACAAAAATAAAATAACACATCTTGCCTTGTTTGAAAAAAATATTAATTACAATCTCTAAGATACATTAAGCTAAAGTGTGGTTGTACTTCATAGCTTAAGTAATATTTCACATAAACACACAGAAAAATTCTGTATTTTTAGAACTCAGCAATTACTTGCATGCTTGGCTTGAGTTGGCTTTAAGGATAACCTGCAGGAGTAGATAATCAACAGTTTATGAGCACTGAAAACTTTTTAAAGTGCTTCCAGTTTATGCTCTGTAAAGGATTTTTGATCACGGAACCTATATAGCTCTAGGAAAAAAGAATCATTTTATGGATTTATTTGTTTAGGTGAATTTAAGTACTTGTATGTATTTTGGCATTTTGTGGACATAGTATGAACTGTCCTTCCCTTTGCAATGTTCTCAGGGCATGGTCCTTACTCTTCTGGAAGATGTTGCCTTCTCATGTGCTTGTAGAATTAAAAAAAAAAAAAAGAATAGAATATTCACAGAAAACAAGAAGCATTATGACCTATTAGAGAGCAGTATAGGGGAAAG
>NW_010195901.1:0-4931 GCF_000695765.1 Mesitornis unicolor
GTTTTAAAGCCGTGATTGGATAAAGCCCTGAGCAACCAGGTCTGAGTCCAGACATGTCCCTGTTCTGGGTAGAAGGTAGAACTGGAGACCTCCTGCAGGCCCTGCCAGTCCGAATTGTCCTGTAATCTCATGAACACTGAACTGAGGGCACATCCTTTGGCATAGATACCACCTTTGTAACCCAGATCAAGAATACCCTGGCTTATCACTTCTAGCTTTCAGCAACTGCCAGGAAACAAACAAACAAAAAAAATCCATGAAGTTAAACAGCTTCTATTCACCAGTTTGTTACCTTGCTCACATTTATCCTTGAAAAAATAACATCCATAGAAGAAAGGGTATGGCTATATAACTAATGACAACATGGGAGCTATGCAGAAGCATTCCTCATATTGATACAAGATGAAGTACCTCTGGTTAACACTGGAAGCTGGTGTGGAAAAGCATTTCTAACCCCTACTTAATAATGGTTAAAAATTTGGTTTGCCTTCCCTTTGGCTTCTCTATACACTTACTTTCAAGATGCTTGTTAACTGACATCTCAGCATTCATGGCACTTGGGAATGCAATTGGGTAGTCCATCTCCAGTTCACCATGTAGGAGAGCAATAGAGGAACTTCCTACATGTTTCCCAAACTGAAATTCTCATCTTCCATTCAAATTTATCTACTATTTTGGACTTCAAGGCATAGAGGCAGTTGAGCTTTTAATCAGTATGTGTGCTAAGTAGTTTGGAAGAGCTAAAATGTTACTTTTTAGTGCCCAAACCTGTTTCTAGTTACGAACATTTAGGAGCAATAAGGAGGAAGACAGCGAACTATCTTTCACCTATGGAACATGAAGATTTTTATACACCCAAAAAAGCATTTGACAGTGTTTGATTTGATAAAAAAACAGACTCCATGGCATCAGAGCTTGTCTGCTGTGGCACTCTTACCATTAGTGATTAAATACCAGCGGCACTTTTTATAACTAGGAACAAACGTTTCAAAGACCAAACGTGTAAGACCTTATGTGCTAACATTGTTTCTTTATGTATTTTAAAGCAAGTAACTTTTCTACTAGGGTACCTGCAACAAGGATACTTTTTGGACCTACTATTTCTGAAGAAAATAAAAAGGGCTTGCCTACTTGTCCACTTTCTTGTAGAGATTATATTTTAACTCTTTGTAATTTGGCAGATACGATTCTGATAACTTAATTGCTCAGCAATATCATCACAAGGATGAAAAAAGTGATGGGATTCACCAGCTTCCAGGTCCCCTTCTGGCTTTTGTGTAAGCAATTGCAATCGTGTCTCTTCAGTTCTAAACTCATAGTTTGTCAGGGCAGCAGATTTCCCTCTAGATTTCTCATTCCAAGGCTGGAACACAGTAATGCCAAACAGCAAAGGTCTTCACAAAGTAACCAGCACCCTCTTGTGTTCATGGTGAGCAGATGCCATGGCCTTGATATGCTGGAAGGCTGGATTGCAGACAGTACCATGTAGCCCTATTGCTTCTTCCAGACCTGGAAGACTCATTGCTCTACCCCAGTTGGGTACATAGAAGGATATAAGAAAAAACCCTCATGCCGAATACATTCATTAAGAGCTATGTTCATCACGATGGAAAAGACTTTGATTCAATTTCTGGCTTGACATTGTCTCCTGATTGCCATAAAAAATAATTAAAATACCTAAAAATAACATTGCGGGGGTTTATTAAGCTGTCCCAGTGGTGGACTCCATCTACGAGGGTAAGAGACACCTCTGCCTATCACAGAAAAGAAACAGGACTGGACACATTTCCTGCTTAAAGGAAAAATAAACAGTATGTCCCTGGACTCAAATCAGCCAAAGCCCCCTCTGGATTGCATACAGGAGGGTGAGACTGAGGTGCAGCTTCCTGTGTCAGAAAGGCCACAGCAAAGACTGGTTTTAGCCAGATTGGTAAAGTTGTGATAATTCTGCATGAAACAGAATGGAAGTTGCTGGGGGAGAGCGGGGAGGGGAAAGGGGCTTTCAGGGTCTTTTTGGTAGCACAATCCTTCTTTTTATCCTTTATTCTACTAGACAGGGTAGAAACTCCTGAAACGGTAATGTATTTTTTTTTCTTCATACAATAGAAAATACATTTTTCAATTCTCAAAAAAAAAAAAAGGTAGAGAAGGTAGAATTTCCTTGCTGGAGCAAAGGAATAGATGCATCTCAGATGAGGAAATTTGTGCTGCTTATCATAAATTACTTTCATTAAGTTCTTTTACATCCAGCTGGAGATAATTTTTTGGCATTAAAACTTTTGTGTTCCTGCTGTATGTTCTTAGATGTGAGTCCATCTGAATTTCAGTACATCTCCAACTCTTAAATGGTTAAGTACTGCCTACATGAGAATGTAGCTAATAGTTCAGCTGTGCAATAAGCTAAAATAAGAGATAGTCATGATCATCAGCACTTCCACATGATTTCCTCACACCCAGGATCCTTCTGTCTTTCAGCTCATGGGCAGTTCTCACTTAGTGGGTAATTGTTCAGTTCTTTTTTTTTTTCTTTTTTTTCCTGGTATGCAGTATGTGGCCCTACCCTTTAACCCAGTCACAGATAGTAGAGAAATATGCATGTATTTACTTTTCATAATTTTCCAACAGAATCTTCAGTGCACTGTAGTGGCTTTGATTATCTCTGGAAATCTAGAAAGAAGCGTCTGTTGAAATATATTGTTCCCTAATCAAACTGCAATGTCTTACTTGCTTCTGAGTGGCTCTACAAACATAAGGCAATAGGCTTTCAGAGAACTTTGTAGTGTGGGTGACACACTAAAATAAGTCTTGAGATATTATCTTGATTATATTTAGAAAATCTAAGCCTTTTCAAAGTATGTATACTTATTCCTCATTTTCATATAAATTTTTATCTCCCACGTTGATCTACAATATCAGAAAGTTTATAAAAAATAAACGGATGAGAAAGATCAGGTGATGGACTGGAACATGGTAAGTTCTTCAGTATATGAAACCTATGACTTCAGAGAACTTGACTTTGATTTGCCATACTGCTTCACTCTATCTCCACCTTGCTACTGGTCAGGTTGTTGCATTGCTACATCATTGGCTTTCTCAAACGTTCTTCTTTTCTATGTAACTTAACATATTTGTGCACTCTGTCATTGCTTACCTGCAACTACTGCCTGTAGAAGATTGTGTTGAGCCCTGAGATAATTCTCGTGGAATTCTCAAGGAATCAGAAGCAGAAATATGAACTATGTGGATGCAGGGATTTTTCCTTAACTAAGTTAGGCTTTTTTGCTCTAAATCTGTAATCACAGGTCTTTGGCTCAGGCATGTTTCAACACTATTTTCTGTCTGGTTTGATTTTTTTGTGACTTCAAAAAACAATTCCTTTTATGAACAGTCTTGTTCTGACCTGGAAGATGGTTATCCACCCATGTCATCTCCACCAGAGACTGAGATAACCTTGAATGTATGCAAACAGGGTGTGATTCTCCTCCTCCTTTTACAGTGGCTGTCACTGGATGAAAGGGGTATGTAAGTTTAAGTTCAAGATGCTGCTTTGTTCTACACACACACACACAAGCTTACGTAAAATGCAATAAGCACCTAGGTAGAAAGCAGAGGTGGCACTGAGGAGAGCAGCATGTCGAGGATGTCTTCTCCCAAGTAACTGGTGATACGGCAAGAGGAAATGGCCTCAAGTTGTGCCAGGGGAGGTTTAGATTGGAGATTAGGAAAAACTTCTTTACTGAAAGAGTGGTCAAGCATTGGAACAGGCTGCCCAGGGAAGTGGTCGAGTCACCAACCCTGGGAGTGTTAAAAAAAATGTGGAGATGTGGCACTTCAGGGTGTGGTTCAGTGGGCAAAGTTGTGTTGCACCAACGGTTGGACTTGATGATCTTAGAGGTCTCTTCCAACCTTAATGATTCTATGATTCTGTGTATCCTTAAACTATGGCATTAGCAGCATCCAGATAAAGATTCACAGTCTTTCCAAAGCTCCTCATCATACAATTCATTTACTTTGGCTGGCAAGACAGATTAACAAATAATAAATAATCTAAACTCACTATAGTATTGGACTTCAGAGGCCTCTGCTCTCTCAAAGATACAAAAACATGTAGGAAAATAAAGAGCTCTACTCACTTTTCAAGACCGTGGAAAGGTTTTTTAAATTGGATTTTATTTTTAGAACTGGACATACTATTTTGCAGATAAAACTGAGATGTCATTTTTAAATTTTCTTGAGCTCCTTGTGTATCACTTAAAAACAGGCATTTAGATTTTAACTGTTAAAAAGTAACTTCATTACTATTTATTGCAGTTCCGGCAAGTTTCCACAGATGTCTGAGCCCTTTTTTTTCCTCCTTACTTCATTTTCCAAAGGAAAGGATCAAAAGAACTGACTGAACGACCACGTGTGTTATCCTGCTCTCTACCTACCTGCCAGTGTCCAGGGCTCTCAAAGGAGTGGGTACTTCTGTTTGCTGTCATGAGAGACAAGTATAAAATTGTCCTTGTGCTTATCAAAACTTTCAGCCTTGAGACCCATTTGAATATATACAGACTAAATGCCACTGTTTATGTATGAATACTGAATATAGATTAAAACATATTTGTTAGAGAGCTGAAAACTAGTATTAGAAATTATTTGTCACTAAGGCAAAATCAATACTTGAGATACTTGACTGAACAGCATGTCAGAAAGCAACAGTATTGCACTGGAAGTGACAAATCTATTTAATTACTACTTTCAGATATCTAAAAATTATTTATAAGAATTTTGCAATGAAATGTGTTTTGGACAGTCATAGCATTACTTTTAAATTATTACTGTATAATTAATATCTTTCCTATAATTAATTCTTAATTTATAATTCAGTAAACTAGAAGGTACATTACTTTTCAGGCACCTAAATAAACTAAAAAGCACTCAGGATGTTA
>NW_010195902.1:0-1165 GCF_000695765.1 Mesitornis unicolor
ACCTTCCCTGGCATCGAGGTCAGACTGACAGATCTGCAGTTCCCTAGGATTTCAGTTGACTGGGACCTCCCCAGTCAGCCAGGACTGTTGATAAATGATGGAAAGTGGCTTGGTGAGCAATTCTGCCAGCTCCCTTGGGACCTTGGGATGGATCCCATCTGGCCCCGTAGACTTGTGTATATCTAAGTGGTGTAGCAGGTCACTAACCACCTCTTCATGGATTATGGGGGCTTCACTGTGCTTTCCATCCCTGTCTTTCCGATCAGGGGACTGGTTACCCAAAGTACTACTGGTTTTCCTACTGAAGACTGAAGCAAAGAAGGCATTAAGTACTTCGGACTTTTCCTCATCCCCCATGATAGAGGGGGGAGACACTCCTTAGTTCTCCTTTTGTCTCCCAGCTGCCTATGGAATATTTTGTCTATTTCTTCATCCTGGTTTGGTTGTCTATAACAAACGTCCACCATGATATCTGACTTGTTGGCCTTCCCCTTGTTTCTCACCCATAGGCAGTCATAGCATTCCCTAACATACATGGCCAACCCACCACCTTTCCTTCCTTGCCTATCCCTTCTGAAAAGCTTATACCCATTAATGGCAGAACTCCAGTTGTGTGATTCACTCCACCATGTTTCTGTGATAGCTACGACATTGTAGATATTCCAATGCACAATAGCTTCTAGTTCCTCCTGCTTATTGCTCATGCTGTGTGCATTGGTGTAGACACACTTCAGTCGGGCTAAAGGCCCTGCCACCTTTTCACAGGGAGAAGTCCTAATTTCTGCCAAGACATTTTCAGGGACTTCCATGGTTACTAACCTGTCAGTGACCCTTGAATCTTGGTTACTATATAAAACTCCATCCCCTACCTCCATGGGGACAGTAGTCCTAAGAGTCTCACTAGCGCACCGTCCCACACATGTCAGCGCTCCACCCCCAGGCTCATCGTTAGTGAGTTGTGCTGTATCCCCTTCTCCCCCCCTTCAAATCTAGTTTAAAGCCTTGTCTAGGAGCCCTGCTAACTCTTGCCCCAGGAACCTTTTCCCCTTTTGAGATAGACATGCCCCATCTTTTGTCACCAAAGCTGCTGAAGTGTAAATTGATCCATGATTAAAAAACCCAAAGTCCTGCCTGTGGCACCAGTCTCCGAGACAGGCATTGATCT
>NW_010195902.1:1409-3164 GCF_000695765.1 Mesitornis unicolor
AGGAGTGGGTCTCATCTACAAATAGGACCTTCCACTCCCTTCAGCAGTGAGTCCCCTATGACAAAGGCCCGTTTGCCCGTCCTGTTCGGTGCGCTCCGGATCGCTCCAGCGCCCTGGGGGCTGCTTTTCTACCTGAGGAGCTTAACCGTCACTCTTGTCCACGGGGAGTCAGCGCCGACCGCCGCCAGGAGCTCACGTTTCCCTCTCTGAGGCGGGGGGGCTGGGGCACCCTCTCTCTCCCTGCGCTTTTTCCCTTCACGCTTGGTGCCCGTTTGCCCGTCCTGTTCGGTGCGCTCCGGATCGCTCCAGCGCCCTGGGGGCTGCTTTTCTACCTGAGGAGCTTAACCGTCACTCTTGTCCACGGGGAGTCAGCGCCGACCGCCGCCAGGAGCTCACGTTTCCCTCTCTGAGGCGGGGGGGCTGGGGCACCCTCTCTCTCCCTGCGCTTTTTCCCTTCACGCTTGGTTTGTATTTTTCCCGCGGTTTAGCCGCTTTTGTCACTTCTGCAAGGTCCCCCGGCGTGATCCTCCGTGTGATCCTCCGCTCTGGAGCTCTTCAGCTCGGTGACTGCCGAAGAAATGGCAGTTCACTGGGTTTTAAACTGGATATGTTAAATATCTAGTTACTGAAGCTTCCTTTTGTTCTGTAATTTTAAACAAGGCACCCTTAATTTAACAGAAAAGATAATTAAAGGATGATAACTAATTTTCTCCTAAGTCTGAAGGTGGCCTTACTTAAGAGTAGCCAGTAGAGCTGTGAATTGATCCACCCATCCAAGTGATGAGATGCTGAAACCTTAAGAAGACAGTTTCCTTTTCAACAGTTTTAACAGATTTGATTGCTCATCACTGTGGCAGACAGTTGTGTTTATGTCAAGCTACCCTCTAACACCTCACCAGGTGTCAAAAGCTCGCATTTGTTCTCTGCTCTGCTGCTAACAGTCTCTGGCAGCAGGTGGGGTGCCTTATCTATGCAGAAATTTGTAGGTAATTCACCCCAAAATTGACAAAATAGTATAGAAAAAAAATCAATACAGTATCAAGATAAGTATCATGAAAACTACTGTATTCCCTGTGATATTTTCATTATTAATTTTTGTTATCTTTACATTAAATTGAATTGAATTTCGAGTTGCAGAGTACTGCAGAATCCAAGATGCTCTAGTTCATTCAAGTAGTGCAGAGTTTGGTTATCTCTTACTTGAATTCTATTATCAAAAGGTTATAAGGAGTTGACAGCTAGTAGGGCCTCTGTAAGATCAAACTTGAAAGCTGGCTTTTCTGTTCCAGATGTCATCTTGAACTGCACTTATGTGTTTAAAGCACCCTTGTAAGAAAAGGTTACACTTGACAATCCTGAGTCAAATTTGAACCTTAACACCAGAAGCTCAAGTAGTTAATGCTGGGTTTGTTTGGCTGTGTTAGGATTTAGTTTGCAGCTTTAACATGCTGGGTATTTCACTTCCAGGAGAAAGGTAAGATCAGATTTCAGTTCATAGCACGAAGTGTTTTGAATCCACTATTTAAATGTCTTAGGAAGAGTGCTGAATGTTTATTAGAGAAAGCTAGTTGGGACTAGTTGGGATAGCTGAACTAATCGAGAACGCTTTTGGCAGACATGCAAATGTGCAGATGGCTCTTGAGACAGGAAATAAAGAACTGTTCTGTTTCATTTCTGTGTTAGAGATTTGGCACTGGAGAGTTGGGTTTAGCTGGAAATTGTAAGATTATTTTTCATTTGCCCATGTTGTTTGTA
>NW_010195902.1:3195-7215 GCF_000695765.1 Mesitornis unicolor
GAATTAATTTGTAAGCAGCCAGCTGCATTGCTGGATCTTCTAATACTGCCTCTGAGACATTACTGTGATATGCGCAGTGGTAAGACAGAATCCCAGGTTCATGTTAATATTTTATGATCACTTATAGTTAATGAAGCTGTTTAGGTACATCTGTTTCATGTCTACAGATGTGAGTGAAATATTTAGTGGAAAAAAAATCTACTTACATTGCTAGTTTCTAAGCATAAAAACCAAAACAGAGTCACAATTAATTTGTAATTTCATTATCTCTAACAGACTTTAACAAGGACACAAACCCTAGTGATAAAGACTCTAATGGAGACTTGTGTTTTCCCATTATCAGATCTTTGTGGGTTTCTGAAAGGCATTTTGTTTTAAAGCAGATATTCTTCCTGCTTTTTCTTCTTCAGTCTTTCAAAGTCCAAATCAAGATAATTTCAATAACTCCCAGGAAATCCATATTCTAGAGTAATAATGAACAATGAGTATTTTGAATTCTGCTTAAAACCTGAATTTAATGTGATATACTTAAAGTCACACGAGTATGGACTCCATAAGGGATATCTAGTTAATATCCTTTAGGTCCACTAGTAATGATATAAGCAGAGATCTCTGTAGGAAGATAAATATGCTGTGAGATATAGGAGGGTCAAGAATTCTTATTTTCCACTGATAAAACTTTTCTTGGCAGAAAGCCACTAGATTTTATTTAAAAGAAAAAACTTTTAAAACTTAGGTTTATGAGAATTTAGAGAGACATTGTTTAAGTCCATTTTTAGCCATGAAGTCCTTTTGACATATGGCAGTCATTATGTATTTGCATCTGTCTATCCCGAAAGATTTTTTCTAATAGAAGATACTTAGAAGTTTCACATTTAACATATTTTTCAATAAACACTTGAGAACTTCTTAACAGTAAACAATGATCTTAAACTGCCTTGCCAAGCATGTAAATGATCTACAACTCCTAACACACCAAAGATTGTTGCATATTTTCAGCTCTGCATTTTGGACCTCTAGGCAATGCTGTTTCAGATTAGGAAAAACCATGAATTTAACTGTTTCACATGAGAGAAGAAGGCTTTATCCTTCTGATATTCATGGCAGAAAACCTGGAAATTTGTTCTGCCGGTTCCTTTCCAAATACAGCAACCCTATCTTCATTCATATCTGACAGATTTAAGATTAGTGAAGGATACCCTAATGCCTAAAATACCCTAAAAAATTAAGTACTCTATGAGCAAGACAAACAGGAAAATAACCCTCTATGCTTTATACTGCTTTCCCTGTCTGTCCAACTTTTGGCTCAGTCTTACACACGAAGAAAAACCCCTTGTAACATTGCAGGCATAGAAAGGAAAGATCATGGCCTCTTGAAAGGGAAGAATGACATTTTTCCTTCTGCCCTGTTGTAACAGTCAATAGAAATATCCATGCCATTTTCCTGGAAGTGTTTTTGCTTTCATGTGGCCCTACTGGTAAAACAACCTATGAACAGGTCGTGCATATGAGATTCAGCTCCCTTAGGTGTTAGAGAGCAAAATGAAATTTTGTTTAGACAGCATTTTCATAGCTTTAATATAAAGCAGTTTTTATACAGAAGGACACAACCGTGCATTATTAGAAGCAGTGCCTCAGTGACAACTTGCAGAAAAGGCAACTTGGTGCATGTTTGTATTTGTGATGAGGAAGGCATCTTATGAGAATCTTTATTTGCTATCCAAGAATGAGCATAAGCAAGGACAGCACAGACACAAAGCTGAAGCTGTTGAAGACAAAGGAGCAGAGGAAGGAAGCTGGCTTTGAGTAGATTCTGAAAAATAGAAAAACATTAAGATAAGCTACCCAATGAGCTAGGTTTGGTCTTGGTTCAGGAGAGGGCGCCTCTTGAATTCTTCTCCCTTATTGTTCTCATTTTATAGTGGGGAGATGGAAATGCAAAGAGCTCAGGATGCGAATCTTTTGAGTTTTCGCATTTGTATCTCAGTCAGGAAGTAAAAACAGTTTAGCACTTGACCTCACTGGGCTGTAAATACTTTGTCCCAGAAACAGTACATTGATCAAATCAGGAATTCAAATTGAGGAGCCTATTCATTCAGTCAGTTGTGAGCAAGTGATGTAAAGGTACGGCTCCAAAGATTTTCACCTATCAGTTTCATGTTCAGCCAATTAAACTAGAGTGTCCTAAGACGAGGCAGGCTAATCATTTCAATGGACACAAAATAAGAAATCAAGTGAATAATCTCACATCTGTTGCAAATGCTACTGGAGTCTTACACATGTTTAATAGAAATATCAGAGATATAGGTGGAGGTATCTTTTCCGTATCGTTAGTCAACTTTGGCTTGGAGTATATAAAGTCCTGCATCTAAAATATATGTTATCTTAAGATCAGTGCCATAAACAAAGAGGTTGATTTGAAAAATAGTTCTTAAACTATGTCATGTTTATCATGCTTATCACGATTCCCATTTTATCTCAAAGAGAGAAATCTTAAATGATGACTCTAAGACCTGAAATGTAATATCCTAAAAAGTCTTCTTTCTAAAAGAGAGTATTAAACTATTCTTAAAGCTCTAATATAGCTGAGTAACTGTGTAACATTGCGAAACGCCCCCATCAAGCTTCTTGGCCAATTTGCTACTGAATGTCTAGACACATGAATTTCTGTTACCTGTGCTTGTCTTCTGGGGGAGATTTGCATCTCATATAAATGAAAAAGCAAGTGCTTATCACACAGACAACACTTTAACATATCAGTAGATTAGGTTTTGCATTGTTTAATAGCCAAATGATCACTGAAGAAACACAATCACAGCATTCATGAGGAAAAGAGAAAGCAAATGGATATAAAATTGACATATCCGTCTTTGTTCCAGTCTTTAGAGACTCGTGTACTCCACATCTGTTTCTTCTCCATAGTTTTATCATGATGGATCTTTTCTGTTATAGCTTATAGGGCTCTAGGTCCTTTTAAATTCTTTCATTTTGTGTTTCCATTCCTACTTACTTTTTACTTCCATGAGTTCTGAAAAAAAAAACTAAAACACCCAACAAATGACCAAACTGTAGCATCACATTAAGAAGATAAAAAGCTCAATTAATCTTATTGGAGCTTTACATATAGTCTGCTACCATTAGAACCAGAAAGATGAGAGTTTCACAGTATTGTAAGGGATATGTCTGTGTGTGTATGTATCTGTATATGTTTGCATATTTGTATATATTATAGTTCTGGAAAAATGTTGAAAAGAGCAGAATTTTATGTATGCAGATATCGATAAGAAACATGTAATCCTAGAACATGCTTACTTTCTGGTTCTGATTACTCCTTCTTAACCTAGTCTGTACCTATGCACTAGGGTGCAATAATTCATGGAATATTATGGGCCATGCATATTTCAAGCTGGCTACTCAAGTCACAGCATAACTCTTCCACAATCTCCTGGTTCAGTCTTGAACAGAGAATGTAAATCCTTGTCTCCTCTCCTTCCCAAGTGAATTTAAGGAGTGTAGCAGCATTCCCTCTATCCGTGCACTGTACAGCAAGGCTCTCCCTACACTTCATTCCCTCTGTCCTCCCTACATGGACTGCATCTAAAATGTGTCTAACGTATGGGCTAGGGGGTAGAATTAGGGAAGAACATCTATGGAGAGTTTCACTTGATATTTTTCAAGGATTTGTTGGAGAGAATTAGTTTCAGCTCCTATATATACATTAATATAATGTGCTTTTTAGCACTTGTGCCCTACTTGAAGTGACTTGGCAGGACCATTCAAAGGTAATTGAATTTGATGGTGCACTTTAAAATTACGTTCTTAAATGCAATCTAGAGTGTAGTGCTTTGAGATTTACCTGTCAATTCATCTTACCTTCATTTTTAGGGTAAGAAAAGACACTGACTTTATCTTCAGGATTGACTCTAACAAAATGCTTTTTTTCCCTTCTGTTTCCACTGAATTTGCTGGAAGCTGTATCAGAAAGGACCAATGACAACTACTTATAGCAATTTCAGCAGG
>NW_010195902.1:7246-18759 GCF_000695765.1 Mesitornis unicolor
AAAAATTACATATAGGCCTGATTCTGTATTTCACTGCAAGCAGTGAGTGTTTGAGATGGTCACTGAATGTAGGACTGGAATCCCACTGTTTCTGGGCTTCTGCAACTAAGAGTTTGTTTTTCTTAGCAGAGTTTTAAATCATGTGTTAGCCTCCAGGCTCTTAAGATCTGCTGTTTCGAGCTCACTCCTGTGCTAACTCCTTCAACTACAGTGGATTTAATCTATTGGTTAACACAGTTGCAAGAAGAAATACTTTTTATATCTGTGGTGCTGCTATGTTTTCCCCCTTTTCTTTCACCTATACAGTTCTCAGAATATGACCATCCTTATAAGGATTTGAGACCATGATTATCCCTTTTTATATTCAGTTGTCTCAAGTTAATATATGACCTTTTACCTTTACTGAGGAATTTTCCCGTACGTCTGCTCAAAGAATTTCCTTGGAGAATTCTCTGTGGATTTCATTCCATGTTTGTGGAAGTGAATTATGATTGGATTAGAAAAGCATAAATCTTGAGTTTTCAGGAGATGATTTCCTGGATTTCCACAGTTAGCAGTGTGTGATTCCATCTTCACCCGTGCCATGGGCTCTGTATCCCTGTTCCAGGTGGAACTGGTTTCTCCCTGGTTGAAAATCAAGTTGGATAATCAAGCTTTAAGTTGGAGTTCTTAAATTTTAGCAATCAAAAGTAACTGAGATTATGCAAATATAAGCAAATGGCTTTTGAACAGAACCGTTGAAGTGATTCAGAAAGCCTACTGTTGAGAAAACATAGCATGGCTAATTTTCTGTGTGTAGATGACAGCTCTCTGCCAGGTGAGATCTATTTTGTCCAATGGGGTAAAGAGAAACATTCAAAGAACTAAAGCTATCCAGCTAATTGACAGCAAATTATTTTCTAGGTTTTTTTTCTTTCCTTCTTTTGAAAGGCTTACAGGGTACTGCATATTGCTAGTGTTTATCAGTTTGTTATAAAGACAAATGCATATTCTTGAGAATTCACTTAGAACTATTCAATTATTTCTGATTATTTTTCTGTTGAGAAAAATAATGATTCATGCCCAGTGAAATGTTAGTTTAAACAAGTTTCTTTAAAAATTCGAATGAATATTCACATAAGCTTTTCAATTTCCGTGAAAGCAGAAGGATAGCAGTTTCTGTGCATCTCTGTCAATATGAAGAGCGACATTAATCATATAGGGAGGTCTATGTCTGTATGTAAGAATCTGAAGTGTCAGGAATTTATGTGAAAGAAACAAGTAGTAGAGTTGCTGGATTCACAATGCAGATGCTTACTATTTAGAGGAAGCAGAATATTCTAGTTGCTTCCTGGGTACACCATATAAGCTTCTATTTTTTGCATTAGGGTCTCTCAAGAATCGCTGAGCAGCTGGTGTGCTTCCCTGCATTGGTCAGCTATTGCAAGTGCAGGTGTTTCACTGAGAAATGAGTAGAGTTCGTGATCAGTTCTGATTATTGAATGCTGGCAATTAGCACAAGTGTAATTGCCCAGTCAAATTATTTGTAGTTGGTGCTACCTATATTACCCGCTGTAGTTTTAAGTATTATCGCAAATGTCAGTCTTTGTCCCCTGCTGCACAATCTCAGTAAGTGCTGAAGGGCACTTCCTTCACAAGGACACTGTCAGGTGGGATCCCACAGGCTTTCTTCTGCTTTCTCATTCCTTTAACATGTACATGAGTCTGCTAGGAAGAACTGTCTGCAGGGGAACATTTGTTGACTTGGTTATACTGATATAATTATACCAGTTGTAATTACACCAGTCTGGCCAGTATAACTCCTCCTTTGGATATATTTAGTATGGAATGAAGATATCATCTTCTCCTTAAACAGCTTTCAAAGTGACATAAGCTAAACCAGAGATAAGCACTCATAGTCCTTATATGAATGTCCAAATAGAGAGCTATATTTATTTTCCAATTATAACAGTTATAATTAAGCCACTGTAACTATGCTGGTAAATTTCCCAGTGTAGAGAAACCCTTAATTAGGAGGTATAGTCTGAAAGGTTTTTAGTTGGCTAATGCCACCCAGCTTTAAAACAACACCATGTCCAATCGATCCAGCAGCATTTTGTGCCTAGTTCAGTGTGGGGGAAGTCTGAGGTCTCGGGAGGGACCTTTATGGGCTGAAATCTGTTCCTCAAACTTTTTTTGCCAAGCTTCTACAGCTCTAGTAATATGATTTGAAATGAAAATAAAATACAGAAGCTTGGTTAATTTATGCCGCATCCTTAGCTGTGGTCAACACACAGGAAGAGTCCTGAGCTTATTTGGTCATTTTGATGATTGGCCAGTGATGCAATACACTGTACACTTCGGCTTTTTATTTCCTGTTTAATTCTGAAAAACAATTACAGTACCTCTCTAAGAAACAGTTGCAGTCTTTTTTAAATGTCACGGCATATTAAATATGCTTGTATTTTGGCAATTGTCACAATGCATTACTTCTTAAAAAATCAGTTATGCACATTACAGATAAAAATATCACAATAGATTTTGAGAAAAGACTGCCACAGGACTAAAAGATGGCAGTTGTACAATAATATGGGTAGCTGTTAAGTTGTATTAAGTTGTGGTCAACGTAATTGGACAAAAACATTTAGTATGGTTTGGTTTTGACCTTTTTCTTTCCATGGAAAATATTGTTTCCTTGGTGGAAAAATGCCCAATATTTTTTTTCTTAAAAAAAAATAAATCCAAAAATGTTTACTTAGAACTGACATTATGAAACAAAATGAACAGTTTCTGTTCTACTAAAAGTGTGTGATTTTCAATTTAATGTCAATGTCTTTATTAGAATAGGAAATGTTATCTTTTTGTTGACTTTTTTTTTTAACTTGAGAGCTATAAATTACATAAAATATTTATATAAATAGCAGCTTATTCCAATAGGGAAATATAATTCAGATCTGTCTGATTATTAACATTGGGAAAAGCAGATGAAGAGTGAGACACTTTCCTAAAAGAAAATGCTGTTTCTGTTCAGTAAGTTTTCCCCTTTATATTGCAATGTAACAGTCAGTGGCCCTGATCCAACATGCACTAAACTAGAAAGTTTGTTCAGATTCACACACAGCTCCATCAGCTTTGGTAGAACAGTGGGTTTTTTAGCTGAAAATTAAGCCGGTGCATAAATGCCTGCTGGAGCAGAGCCTAACTTAACAAGGGACTTTACCCCCTTGAAGCGCAGCACTGTACACACCCAGTTCTGGGAGATGATGTGCATGAGACATTCCAGAGACATGCCCAGGGACTGATGCAGGTTTGACTTCAATATGTACTCATTTTGGATCCTTTGTTTCAAGATGTGGATTTGAATTCAAATGAGCCTGAACACAAGCCAATAAAGAGACCTCTTTCTGTCTCAAACTATTAAATGCCTAAGCATTTTCAATTAACATAATAAACAAGGGACCTGACACTAACTGGCCTGAGCTGTAACACACATGTGCTTATGTAGTTTTATTTATTTTTCACATGTGTGTAATCAAACAATATCAAGGCAAGCCCCCAGTAAAATACAATGGAGCTTCAGCATTAACATCTGTTTGCCCCATGCAGACTGAGCTTTGGCCATCACGCTGCTGGTTCGGGTAGGAAATGGAGTCCCGGTGCTGGCTGTGCATTCAGCTCACCTGTTCAGAGAGATGCCCCTGTGGTTTGTATACCCTCTCTGATCTTGAGTTGCAGATCAAAGGAAATAGCAGGCGGGTAATGTCAAAGCACACAGCTCCCAGCTTGTGAAAGCGAAGAACAGCACCTTGAGCTGCAACCATTAAGGGAATCTGCCATAAATTCTGTTGTAGCATTAGAGGAGGATAGATGAAAGCCACCCACTGTGTTTGACTTGTAGC
Organism: Mesitornis unicolor; assembly: GCF_000695765.1. Lineage (NCBI taxonomy): Eukaryota > Metazoa > Chordata > Aves > Mesitornithiformes > Mesitornithidae > Mesitornis > Mesitornis unicolor. The sequence goes on from NW_010195902.1 coordinate 11,125, forward strand.
TGCCACTTGGGTTTTAACAAAGCCTGTTCACTTTTTTTTTTTAAAGAGATATTTTGTCCATCTCTTTTATAATGCCACTCATAACAGCAGTGACTTGCATGCTCTTTGCTTGAAGATGAGAATTTTTGATGCAATGTGCATTTATGTTAGGGGAGTAACAAGCTTTAGTGGCAGCAGTCAGGACTTTCAGTGAAAAAAGCGAGAAGCTCATTTCCATTCCAAGGCCTGATGCACTATTTAAGCCTTGTGTTTGGACCAAAACCCTGGCAAACAATAGGTAAGTGGCAAAACACTCAATAATCAGGATTAGGTAATAAAATTGAAATGGTTTATGGGACCTTTGTGGTTCCTGGGCATGGAGACAAATTTCCCTCACAATTTCCATTGCATTAAAGCATCTGGGGAAAGAGGCAGAGTGCCTGAATGAAGACAGAAGTACAGAGAAAGCAGTAAATGGTGGCCTGAGAGGAGCTGCTGAGCAGGCCTGTGCTATCACATAGCACTGCGACAGCTGCTCAGTAGATAAAGCTTGTCCTCAGAAACTGGAAATTTTGGCAATAAGGATTCAGCACTGAGGGAAGAAGGTGTAAACCTACCATGCTGCAACCTGCATCCCTTTAGCAGGAAAATCTTTGATCATGCTTCAAGAAGAGGTAACCTGGGTGTGGAGCTGAGGCAGAGGGGAGGTCAGAAGTAGCTGCTCTGGCCCTTTCCTACCCTCTGTTGTGCCTAAAACTCTACAGAAATTTTGCCTGGGAGAGAGCAGGTAGGCAAGAGGAAGAGTGTTTCTCGTGGGAAAAATTATGCTGTACGGAGGATGAAGCAAGACAAGTCAACATCTTGATTCTTTGGTTGAAGTCCTTTCAGCTTTGCATGAGACACAAGGAGGAATGGTTAAATAACTATTAAAAATAGCCACCCTCAACCCTGCAGTTGAGTGAATGAAACAGTGCCTGCTGCTTTGGGGAATCCCTTTGGTGTCTCAGTGACTTTCTTGTGTGATCATTGCAGGCATTTTCTATAATCCCAAAGATGAAGCAGAACCAGCAATGAACCATTTAGCAAAAAAGAAACCCTAATACTGAAAGTTGTTGTGGTGGACTCCGAATGATTTCAATGATGCCTTGGACCAGAAGCTGTTAAGCCTGGTGGGGTTGGGTCTTTTCAGAAATGAAATGTGTAAAGATACTTCCTATAGGAATTGCCACACTGTAGTGAGTGATTAAACAGTGAAAACAGATGGGCTTTTGTTCTGGGTCCTTTATAACAGGTAATACTCCAATGATTAATGAGTTACTGGAGAACAAGTATAGATCTAACTATCATTCTGTATGCCATTCATGAACTACAAGAACATAGCTGTTGGGCTGGAGAAAATCTCTAAAGTCAAAGCTTTGAAAATCTTAAGCACATAAAAATGTTACACTGTTTTGTGTCTCCAGGAAGCACAGAATAATGTGAAACATCCACCACATGTTTCAGTTGTGTAGGATTATTTATATATGTGCGTGTATGTGTATTATTATAGGAGGAGAGAGAGAAAGGAATAAAATGACATGATATTAGTGTTTTAAACCTGTTTGCAGATATTCTATAGCAATTTTGTAAAAGGAACGTCTAGAATGACAGAAATGAACACCCAGCATTTAAAAAAAAATAAATTAAAAAAAATTAAGTAAATCAGTTTATCAGATGCCGTGCTGGTCAAAAACCTCAATCTACAAGAGTTAATGGAGGAACTAAATCATTAAAGCCAAGAAATGAGGTCTGAAAATAAACTTGATTAAGAAGATAATGCTCAAGATGTACAAAGGAAGACTGATTAGCATGGATGAGAACATCAGTGAACAAGCAGAGAAATAAATCTAACATAGACAGCTGTTCAGATCAATTTGGAACATATTTAAAAGATGAAAGACAACATAAGGAGCAATTTCTCATTTGGACTGGAAAGGAAGGCCTCCAACTGACGTATTTCTCCTTTAAATGGCTTTTGGCCAAGACACAAAGCTTCGTCCACAGGAAAATATGGTTGTTGGTTTGCTTTTATCCTGGAAATCTGTAGAAAGACCTTGACAGGAATTCCATTATGACAAAGGGACACAACATAACAAATAAAATAAAGAATCAGCAATAACATTTAAAGGCAGAAAAGGTAGTATATTGGGGGTGTGAGGGTGGGAATGAAGTTATGGCTGATAGCTTATGCACGTGTGCAGTAAATGCCGCCTGTTCCTCGCGGTGGCTTCGTTGAAAAAGCCCAGCTGTGATTTTTTTTTTTTTTAAGGGAAAGACCTTCAAAAACCAATTCAAACTGTGAAAGGATCGTCAGAGTGCACATTACTAGCTATTTACTAATTATTGTGACAAGGGTTTTAGAGTGAGAGTCTCTAGATGATGGGTCGTTCAACAAAAATAAACAAGCAGAAATTCATCATCTCTCCTCTGAAAGACAAAATTAAAAACAAAACCACAAGAAGGATGGTGGATACATATGCTACAAGGAAATATATATGATACAGACAAAGTTAGCTACAAAAGCTGGTTTAATTTATTTTTTTATTTGGAAATAGAGACTTAGAATAAAAGAATAGAAGACAATTTGAACTTGTCACCTGTAGTTTACTCAAGGTAATTAGACATTTTTTGTCCCTAGAGAAATGAATAAGGAGAGACAGAAAATCTAATTTGGGTAATGCTCTGTTACCATTACTATATAGCTTTTTGGTGAGCCTAAATCTGAATGGCCATTACCATAGGGTGGCCTCATCAGCTCGATGTGTCTGAAGGTGCACAGGGTTGGGTATTTTTGGTCAGGCACAGGCAGTCATGGCTGTTGCTGTTTTTGCGCTGACTCCTCTCTAATCACTCAACGCATTTTAAAACAAGATATAATGATAGACTATGTTGCCAAGACAGAAAAACCAACAAAGTATCTAAGGGAATATGAAAAGAAATTAAAATTCAAAATGTATCTGGAAGAGGACTTTAATGGACAAAAAAACTTTTGATAAAGATTGTTTCTATAAACTTGGCAATGTCTCTGCTATAAGTAAATACGACTGTCTGCCTGTCTTGCTTTATGTTCAATACATCCAAAACTGCGGGGGAAATACAAGGAAGTCTGTTCTTTTGGTATAAGCAGCTGAGCTTTCAGGCCTAATCCATTCTGAAATTATAATTAGCTCAAATGGTTGGTTTCTACCAGGAAATTTAAAATGGAGAATTTCCTTCATAAATATGGATAAGAAGACAACTTTTTGGATGTTCTACACAGTGACTTCCATTAAGAAAAAACAGAATACATATCTTTTCCCAACAGTTTAACAATGCTGTCTCTGAATTTCCAATCTTATTTTATACATGACTTAGAATATAAGTCCCATATCGCTGTTACTACTTATGAACTACTTATGAAGTATCTGTGGGTTTATATTGACATTTTTAATGATAACCATTGAATCAACTTACATGGAACCCAGGGACAAAGTTCCATTAACTTCAGCACTGCCGAATCAAACATAAGAAGCAGTAAAAACCCTTTGATTTAAATGAATTAGGAAACACCGTGGTTTAGCACTCCTCTTCTAAGTAATAAAAGTCCCAATCCAAAACAAACTGACATAAGTAGAACAGCTGGTGTTTCTGGTATCAAAGGGCTTTGGTTGCAACCTCAAATTGTGGTGAATTAGACATAATCTAGCAGAGCTTCTTTTTCCTTCATTGTAAATACTGTCTTTCCATCTCCATTTTTTGAGGGAGTTTGGGATTTTTTTAAATTATTTTTTGGTAAATACTAGTATTTTGAATATCTGAAAATGTTTTCTGGCAAATGTAGGACAAATAAATTCCATTGTAATGGCAAAAAATAGGTCTCCTACTGAATCAAGTACTCCATTGTGGAAGCTCAAATATGTGACTTTCTGGAAACAGATCCCTGGTAATTAGTAAAACTATGTCATTTGTGTTTTCAAAACATACACTGCATCTGTAACCTGATGGATGGGATAATATAAGAAATATTCTTATACTCTTATACATGTATATTGGCTAACTTTAGCTAGGAAGAAGCTGCATAAGGATAATAGGATTTTAGTCTTTCTGAGGCCCACTTTGCTGGCTCTGCCTTGTGAGACGGATGCATAGATAAGAAGTTAATGAATCACCCTACTCAGACCAACTTGAGGTGTCAGGCTTTGTGAAACCAGGTGCACAGGAGCCTGGAAGACTACACAACTTAAGTGACTATTCCTCAGACCACTGGAAGACCATTCCACATGCTAATCGAGCATGCACTGGAAATGTACTGAATATGTAAACTTTTTACTGGAAATGTAATACATATGTAAACTTTTATGTTATGAATATGTATGTGTAAGGCACATATAAGCTACTGACAACGCTGATTTTTCGAGCATACAATTATGAAATGATACATGTATGCTCCCAGTGCTGAATTAAAGAATGTCTTGCTTTCTAACTATTTCGGTAACACATCTACATTTGAAAGCTGTGTGCTCAGCAGGAGAAAGTCTGTAACACGACACAGTTTGTGCAGAGGGTCTGACATCCCAGCATACCGGTGAAGACAGTTCCTTGAGCAGAGATCACCCATCAACAGCTCCAGTACCTTACTGGGACTTCTGAAACACAACTTCCAGGTTAGGTTCTTCCAGATCATGGGTTCCTCCACAGCTTCATGGCATGAAACACAGCTGAGCAAGTGAGGGAGTTGCTTCAACAGTGTATCGGGTTTTTCTGTGAGGCGTTTTTTTGGTGAGGTTGGTTTTTAGTAATGGGGGAAGGGCTATGGAGATAACCCTTTAAGAAGCTACCTGAAAAGCTCCCCCTTTTCCTTTGTCAGACCCACCTCTGATCCAGGGCCAAGCCGATAAGCGCCCCTGCGAATTCATGGATTTAAGGGGGGGTGCAGGGCATCCTATCTCTCTTTTTGGCACCATTCCCGATCAGCACAGCCTTAGATGCGGGTGGCACGGCCCTGGCCCTGCTTGGCCCAACCCCAACTTAAGCTTAAGCCCCGCTGCAGCTCCAGCCTGAAAGAGAGAGAGCCAGGAACTCTTCAGAACCATCAGAAAGGACCTGCAGTGAAGAAAGGAGTGGGACCTGAGGAGAAAAACTTTAAAAAAAACCAGCAAGGTCGGTTGAAGAGAGAAAGGAGAGGGGGGAGGAGGAGGATGCAGAGCCCAGGTTCCCCTTTTGCAACCCATGGCAAGAGCCTGGTCGACTGCCTGCAGCCCATAGAGTTCAGCGGTGGGGCAGGGCCACATGAGCAGTGGCTGCCCCTGAAGAAGCCCTGACTCCAGGCAGTGTGTGCTGGAGCAGTTCATGTGTGAGGGAACTGACTGTGGGCAGACCCACATTGGAGCTTTGTGGACTTGGGCTGAAGCAGTTTTGTGTGTGAGGGAAACTGCAGCTGTGGGCAGACCCAGATTGGACTTCTGAGGACTTTTTTTTCCCCTGTGGAAAAGGTGCCATGTGGAAGCAAAGGGAGGCTGGGTGGAGTCCTGTCTACCCTTGAACAGGAAGGCGGACTGACTGCAACTCCCATTCCCAACCTCACTGCAGCCCTGGGCAAAGTGGGGGAGGTGAAGAAACAGGGAACAAGAGCTGAGCCCAGGAAGAAAGGAGGGTGTTTGACTCTTAAGATCTGGTTGTATCTCTCACTATTCTACTCTGATGTTCTTGCTGACAAATTAAAATTGTATTGTTTTTCTCCCTATGATGACTGTCTTTTGCCCATGACTACTTAAGTGTTGAAGTCCTCCCAGTCCTTATTTTGACTAGCCCCCTTTTTGGGGCATTGTGGTGCTCAGTTACGCACTGGGCCTAAGCCATGACAAACAGGTACGTATCTGATGCCAAAAAAATGCTAATCTAAGAGCACACAGAATAACTCCTTTTGCTGTTGATGTTGCTGTTAGACATTCTAAATTAGTTTCTGCAGACAAAGCCCTAGTGTAAAATATATTTGTGTATGTTACTTGCCAGAGTTCTTTATGAATTAACTGCACTACTTCCATTTGAATTACAGATTCTTATTACTTAAAATGAAAGGCAGATAGATTACACTGAAAATACATGAAAAAGGAAGAAAAGACTATGGTTTACAAGCTGTGTGGGAAGTCCACACTAAGTCGACATGGAAGATCTTTAGTTTTATATGTAAGATTTCATTCATTCATTCTTATTGTTTCAGGTGATACAATTAGATTTGTTTTGTTTCAAACCTATCTTATTTACTAATATTGACTAGACATAGTCACATAACTGCATCTCTGGATTTTTCATATGATGTTGGTGTTGGATGCTATTCTGTGTGCTCAAAAATCTTACAATTAGCCAAAGTGACTTTTTAGAACTACCTGAATATATCATGTGAATTATGCTTTTCATTGCTTTGCTGATTCAGTGGTAAAATTTTAGGGTGTTTTTGGTAATGACCATTTCAATAATTTACATTTCCCTGTTATTTTCTAATTTAAATATAACTATTTTTCTACCATAAAAATTGATACTAATTTTAGGATTTTTCTTGTTACTGACGCTTGTCTTAAAATACCCTTAGGAATAAATTTGTACTCTATACCAACGTGAAAAGAAAAATTTATATGTAACGGTTTTGATTGTATCCAAATAATTTTAGCTAATTTTCTAATTAATAAGATTTGCATTACAAATAGCACTGACTATTTTTACATACAGCTATTTCAAATATAAATATCTTTCCCTTTGCAGCATTTTATTTGTCTATGAATACTTACTGAAATCAAGCCCCAGTGTGAAAAAACATGCCAAAGTATTTAAGGTAGAGTGTGCAAACAATTAAGTAGAAACAGGGCTGAACAAGTAACATCACTACAGATCCTCAGTATTAAGTGAGGCAGTTTGGTCTTACTGACACATAGCTCAAACTTGAAAATAACAAAATAACTTTTTTTCATCACTTCTTCATAGTTTTTATCCCAGTCTTGTTTCCTGACAAATGGCATTGCCTGTGTAAGACACCTGCTTATAATAAGCCACATTTAGCAGTTTTCTCTTAAGTTTTCCAGAGTGAAACCAGATTATCAGCTGTGCATATGAAGTGTGTATTTAAAGTATTTTAAGATATTGGTACTTTTTCGGGTCTGGAACTTTGCTTTTACTTCCAGAGGCCACCTCTACGTGGCAGGGCAGGTAACCCCCGAGGTACTAATCTCTGTCTTGGTCCCCCATTTACCCAGATTGTGAAATCTCAAGTGCGCAGATCCCTGCCTGGCCCGTGTGCCTTGGCTCCATCCCAAGGAGAAAAGGTTGTTCCCACCTCTAGAGTGGGGGCACAGCCAGAAACACACCAGAGGTCAGGGCTCACTTAACACTGTCATCAGCCAGAAAATACCTTGATCAAAATGCCATTCAGATCAATGGACAGGCTTCTATAGACTTTCATGAGATTTAGACCTGAACTTGAAGTATGGACTTCAGGTTTGGTTACTTCTATTAGTGTTAAATATTCAAAGTATGGCAAGCATTGATATTTGATCTTGAGACAGTTTGGGCTGCTAATGCATTTATTGCATGATCATGGAAGACTCATGCATAACCTGACACCAAGCTGGGGGGAAGTGTTGATCT
>NW_010195903.1:0-668 GCF_000695765.1 Mesitornis unicolor
TAGTCAATATTTAACTTGGTGGGGTCCATCACGTAACTGGAGAAAGTGGGAGATTTCTTTGAGGTCACACAGTCAGTTGGTAAGGAATTAGGTTCATAATTTTCGAGGGTTTCATGCTGTAGCTTTGTTGAGTCCCGACAATGTTTCCAGCATGTAATGAGATGAGGACATTACTTTTGCTGGGCTGTGCTCTGGGATGGTGAAAACCCTGAGGATAGGGGCTCTTTTTGCCCTCTCAGCTCAGCATTGAGTAAGTGGTCATGCTTCGCAGATGCTCTTGAGCTGGTGTTCAAAGCCACCCAGGTAGCAGAGCAGGGTGGAAAGCACAGGACTGTATGCACAGTGAGCAATACCAGTTGAGTTGATAGCCTAGGAAGCACTGATAGTGGTCAATGACACTTCTAAGGGTGCTTTGGGGCATCAAGAGCCTGATTTTGGAGAGGGCTGTTCAACCTTCCCGAGTCACAGCGGTCATTCTCATGAGTAAATGTTTGCAGGATCCAGTCATCACTTTTGAAGGTCTCTTGCTATGAATTTCCAGAGGCTGTGGAGAGGAGAGAGAGAAGGACCGGAAACGTGCAGGGCAATGAGGAGAACGAGGAACGTCTTGGTGTGAAACCTTCATTTGAGGAATTGACTTTTTCCATCATGTAGTAAACTCATTAGTC
>NW_010195904.1:0-241 GCF_000695765.1 Mesitornis unicolor
AATTACAGTATGAGCTAGAGTCCAAGGCAGCGAGCTCGAATAGGGAGCCCCAATCTGCCAGGCATATTGGAAGTGATCACAAATTGGCCAGAGGGTACAGATTTTGGAATGCCACCAGATGAGTTGGTGACCCGGGCTGAGGATGACCCCCATATAATGACCTCTCAGATAATGAAAAGCAATATGCTCTTTTTACTGATGGATCCTGCCGCCTTGTAGCAAGTCAGCGGAGGCTGCACGA
>NW_010195904.1:303-10791 GCF_000695765.1 Mesitornis unicolor
GAGCCAGTTTGCAGAGGTAAAAGCCATCCAGCTGGCCCTGGACATTGCTAAAAGGGAGAAATGGCCAGCACTTTACCTCTGTACAGACTCATGGATGGTCGCAAATGCTCTATGGGGATGGTTAAAAGGATGGAAACGGGACAACTGGCAGCACCGAGGGAAGCCTATTTGGGCTGCAGCCCTATGGCAAGACATCGCTGCCCAGCTGGAGACATTATCAGTGCAGGTCCGACATGTTGATGCCCATGTTCCTAAAAGCCGTGCCAACGGAGACAAATAATAAATGCAAATACTTTAAAGTAAAAAAATTCTAATTTAAATACGCCTCCCGTTGAAAGTCACCAATTCAATGCAAAATACCTGACTGAAATGCTATGCATTTTCCAAATCGTAGGTGTGGGGAGATAAGGAGTACAAGTCACTGAAGGTATAAAAGCACAGGAGAAAATTGTGTGCCAGTAATATCATTCAATCTTCATCAATGCACAGAGGGTGAGAGATTTTATACCAATGTTCCTAATCTTTTCCCTTTCTCTTTGGTCTGTTAGAATACTGCGTCACTTCTGAAAAGAAACTGTAGTTACAATAACTGGTTACTAAATGTAACCGTTCCCATTTCCCAGTTTCAAAATCAAAATGCATTCATGCCCTGAGGTCAAGGAACTAAATTGGGACCACAGGATAAGAATATTCATTTTGATATCATGGCAAATACAACCATAGTATTTTTTTTCTGTGTATTGAGAAATTCCTCATAAAAATTTTGCTTAGGAAAGTATGTTATTTCAAGCGTATCACACATCATCCTGATAAATATTATTACTATTTCACCAATGAAACACAAGGATGGAGGCTATAATTGCATGGGTGTGCTTTTAATGAGGTATGTAATAAGCTGTAAGTTAATGGTTATATACTTGATTTATTGGGTTTCTGGTTATAATCTAACCAGATCAACTTTAAAAGTAAAGAAAGTAGTCAACTACACTCTATGAGATAAAGTGTTTTGGAAAAACATGATGAAAAATAGAAGTTTATTCCGTGGGAAGCTAGAACTCTATCCAAAATAATCTAAAATATTCTTTTATTCCAAGGCAGGGGGACATAAGGTATATCCCCGTGTAAGGTTGCCTTCTGTAGATGAACTACTTCAACTGAATACTAACTGGGCATTTTGCTCTCCAGCATAGCAATTTTATTTGTTGCAGACTAGTGGTGTTTATTCAAAAAGACCAAGTCTTTAAACTAATGTGATTACCTTGTTCCTACTCTGACAACACACCTTTAAATGAACGAATGAAAAATGTCACTGGCTGATATTTTGAAAGTAAAAAGAGATACATGCAGAAACCAAATAAAACCCATGATATCAAAGCCCTTCTGCTTTAATGTCAATGCCCAGTTTGAAGTGACATGCAGTCCCCAGAGAACAGCAGCAATGATGCAGGTGGTGGGAACATAAAAAACAGAACAACTGGCTAAATATACATACATATCTATATAGAACAAAAATTCCAGAGATAAAAGAACATAGTAAGAGGAAATGTATGGCCAACTCCAAAGCTGAAGCTCCTGCTAAAAGTAGGGGATAGTAAAACAAGGCAACTGGATTACAACAGCAACTGGATTCTACCACCAGACAGAAGGTCTCGTGAAGATTGTTTAAGTAATGAGGTAACAGAATAAAGCAATAGTTAGATTACTTTCAAGAAATGAGAGACATGCCAGGACCATGAGAAGTTACTATGAGACACTTTATCACATGAAAAACAGTGAGAGACAATAAAAATGTCCAAACCTAAAAAACCTGAAGTAGAACCCTAACCAAAATAGTGACAGTCTGTGATTATAGAACAACTCACAAAATCAAAAAGCTTTCCAGCAAAATAAAGATATTGGAAAGAGAAATAACAGAATAATATCTAAGTTACCAAGAAAACTGATCAGGCAGAGATAAAGTTGTTGTGCAATACAATCTCACACAGAATAAAGAAAGCACTTGAAGCAAAGATAATGAACTCTAAACCGGCTTTCAAGGAAGAAGACTGTATGATAACTAGTGTTTCAACAGAGGAATAGTCATTGAGCTGAAAAAGCCATTCTCTCATCTTTCTTATTGAGCTTATACAAGGGGCTGACAAATACATCAGAGTAGAAAATTTCACTTATGCTCATAAATGATAACTCATCTGTTAATGCTAAAAAAGACCAAATTATGTTATAACATCAGAGAAAAGTTTGAATTCAAAAATAATGTGAAAACTCAAGTTTCCTTCAACTGAAGCATTGTACAAGGAGACACAGAAATTCAAAAGTAAATTTATTTTCTACAGTTACACAATGAAGAGGATGCAATGTACTAAATAAAGTCACAATTTGGAGAAATAATATATCAAAAAACTCAAGTTAAAATATTATCCCCAGTTTAACAGATGGACATGAAATTTTGCAGTGCATCAAAAGAGAGAAATTTCTCCCTTTCTCTAAGTCAGCAAGATGTTAACAAGAACTTCTTTGCAACCACTTTGCAACTTCTTTGTAACCAGTCTACAGTTCCTCCCACCACATCTCTGGGATTTTTATGTAGTTTGCCATTCATTACTGTAATGATGTTGACCGTGTATGGCCCAGGCATCATCACTCACATTTGCTTTGGTGTCTGTGAAAGAAAATACCTGATGACAAAAAGCAATTAAAAGAGATGTATTTACACATGCTCAGACTTACTGGGATTCAGTGACTCTGTATTATAGGAAGAGACAGAAATACAAGGAAAATGTTAATAATTAAGCAGCTTGGTAGCCACAGCAACACACAAGCAGGTTCTGCCTTAAGAATCTGTCTCTTCAGGACAGAACAATGTAGCGTAAACATGACAAGTAGACCATGAAAAAAAAGAAAAATATTTTTATATTGAATTATTAAACACTAACTAGGTAGTTATATGTAATGCTTCAAGTACTCTTTTGTTTGGGCTTTTGTTTGGTTTGAAATAATCTTTATATCAATAATTATCAATAATTATCAATAATTGCAGTAGTGCTTTACCATTAAATTTTACAGGAAATAAATAGTTCCTTTAAAAGTGATAGGTAAAATTTAATCAGATAGGAAAATTATTTTTTAAGCATTCATTATAATATGGTTTTCTGGTTTTTGGGTTTTTTTTACAGGAATTATGCCTTTGTAAATTTAGTTTAGTCCTATGACTACAAACAACAGGAAAGGAAATACGACTTTCTTCTCAATGTAACAAATCCATCACAGAGCAATTGTATCACAGAAACTGTCATTGTCAAGAAGCCTCACTATTTTCATAAAGTGAAAATTCTGTTGTTAATTTTTTCTTTGTCTTTTCATATTTTGTACATCTAGACTATCAGCTTCTTGAAGCATTTCCAGACTGCTGCTTTAGGAAGTGAAATCTCACATCTGTCCCCATCAGAGAGTTTTACTCTCTGAAACACAAGGCAGGACTGTTTATAAGCAGGTTGTTTATAATCTATTCATATACCTTGCTGAGTAAATTATTCCTGGGGGCACATAATGTCTAGTACATGTTTGGTTCACTTCAGCTAAATGTCTCTGTCCCTTTCCAAAGAGACATGTAGTCTTTTTAAGTGGCTTACCTAAGACTGAAGTGACATGTATGTAAACTCACACACACCTCCCTGTTCTCAAGTGTCAGTTGTATTTTTCCTGTTAAATATCTCAAAAATAAAAATAAAAAACCCTCAGATAGCAGTCAGAGGAAAACATATCTTTCCAAAGAGGGTGTTGAATTTGTTCTGTGTTTTTAAGGACACTCATTCAAACTTCCTGGCACAAATATGTGGAAAAATACTTTTCATTAAGCCATCCGTCAAAAATTTTATGCTTGTAGAGTTATTGCTTTTTCTTTTTTATATATATTTTTACAGAATTGTGTTGATAAGCATATGTCTTCTTTATCTGTATAATCAACAATTAAGACTCAGATGGTTGGTTCTGCTACTGCTGACGTTACAAGGGGCCTCAAGCAAGCATGCATTCAAGGACATGTTTTCCTTATAGTTGAAGCCAGTAGTGCTACAATACATGTTTTCTTTCTAATTGGAGCCAACTTAGTAACTGGAGCTGAAACATCTTGGCGCACTGATGCATCCCAAGTATATTTAAAGGACTGCAGATAGACTAGGAGGCACTGGTTGATATAGGAAATCAAGGAATTAATAAATAAAGTTAAAGAACAAGAACATTAGAAGTGCATCTTCAGATCTGCCAGGGACCATCAGAGCCCACCAAAAGACCCTTTGTACACAAGTGCAGTTGATTTGAGAACGATTAAGAAAATATTTAAATGTATTATAATTATATTTAAATTGCAACCAGTCATTGTAACTTAGATTGTGAAATCCTGAAACTTTTGTGTATAAATAGGCTAAGAAAAGTGACCGTATTCATGCAAGCTTGGATAGAATAAATAATGCCCCTCACACCCAACATTGAATAAAAAATGCCTGCTTCTTAATGCTACATTGATGTTAAGAGGTTTTTCTATTCCTGATTTTGGTGACACTGTGAGCCTGCTACTGTGATAAACAATGAGAATATCTTGCTCCCTTTTTTGCTCTGCAACCAAAGTTAAAGGAACATTCTTTGAGGCAAGACTTAGAAGTGGTCTTTCAACTCACTCCTGTATTCATTTGAGGTTTATCCTTTCCCGATTTTCCTTTATCTTTGGTGTGGATTTTTTCCCCTCCATGGCCCCTTCTGCCCTGTCCATTCCTTTTTCTTGTTTCCCTTACAATTTTTATGAAGTCCTGTGGTGATATGTCAAAAAATTGCATGGATTCTACTCTCCTCTCCCAAAAAATGACTAAACCTGCCCATCAAATAATCAGATAAATCAGATGGCTTTCTTCTCTTATTGAAAATCATAAAGGCTGATGTTAGGTTGTTACTGACCTTCATCGGAACATCGACTGGACTGAGAATTCAGTTCATTCCTGTTTAGTTGATTCAGAATAACTTTTGTACAAAGAAGGGCTTTCAACCCAAACTTTAGATTTCTGGAGACTTTTGTCATTTTTCAGTCCAGTGCTTTTTCTGAGAGCTGTCTGAGCAGGGCTTTGTCTTCTCTGTAGGTTCTGGAGCATTGTGTATTTTGGACACAAAGCTTTTTAGTCTGTGCAGATGGAACCATTGCTTCAAATGTGTGTGTTTATAAATAAAGCTGAACAAAGAAACAATAATACCTTTTTGGAATACATCTTATTAGCATTTTGATGGCTTTTTTATCCTGGGAATAGCCTTTTGCTTTTGGCCTCTTCCTTCTATTCTCCATTCTGGATCTGTCATCTTTCTCTAATAATTAAAATTTATACAGAGCAATCAAGGTTTAGGTTTTCAAGGCAAAAAAAAAAAGAGTAAAACCAAATTATACTCTGTTCTCCCTGCAGATACGAATAGCATAAATTTGCTTTATAAATAATGGTTTTAATATTAAAAGTACCAGGAACATCAGATTGTGAAGAGTGTACGAAAAGCTCTAAAATGTCAATTTTTCTAAAGCCATTAGAAACTTCCTATAGGAATAACACTAATGATGGAGATTGGGGGGGGGGGCAACTTTCCTTGGTTATGTGAAATAAAATGAATAGCAATGCTTTATGACAGTAGTTAGACTTTTAAACAAGTAAGCAGCAGCATTCACCAAACCACCACCATGATAGGACTGCAATCAAATAAATACTGAATATTCTTAGATTCCTCATTCCAAGTATACGATACAAGGCTCTCAAAGCAGTACTCAATCTATGGCACTAGTGGAGCTGATGCAATAATATTCTAACAATATTTCTGTTATTATATAGTCAGGCTAATGCACTGTTACTCACTTTTATTCAGTATCTTTAGAAGTAGTGGTCAAAGTTAAGTATTACTGTCTCTCATTATTCTATTCTATTCTATTCTATTCTATTCTATTCTATTCTATTCTATTCTATTCTATTCTATTCTATTCTGTTCTGTTCTATTCTATTCTATTCTATTCAGTAAAATATTTTGAGGGATAGCTTTAGACTTCACATATCAACCTTCAATAAAGAAAATATTCCTAGTTTGATATTTTGACAGAAGTCAGGAATTCCAAAATTATATCATATTGAGAAAGGGCATAATTCTAGGAGGGACAGTACTGGCAAGAACAATATTAAACCTCAAACCTGTATTGGTTCAGTTTTTTAAGATTCCAAAGGCAGCTACTTTGACACAGCAGAGAGAAAGCCTCTGAGTTTTCCCTGGTAGTACATTCCACATGATTTCCACTAACAGATGCCACTTTGCAGGAAATTGAAATAGCTAAAGTAGTTAAAAAGCAGCATAATTCACACCACTTTGAAGCCCTACTCTCACACCTTTTCTTTGGATTTACTGATTCCTCAGATCCTCAGGTCTTGCAGACAGAGTTCAATAGATTCCCACAACATATTAAGAGAACAATTCTAGGAACTGAAATTCCAGGTTTCTAATCTCAGCACTACTGTTTATCTCTGTTACAACTCTGGGCAAGCAGATGTTTCTTACAGAGCTTTGAGGAGTGTGGGAAGCCAAGGCAGATGGTGAAATACTGATTTTTGATTGACAATTGATTGACACTGTTCAGTGCCTCAAAGCTGTGTTGGTTGTAAAATTGTCATGGTTTGTACAGTTGCTCTGTCACTTGATGTCTCC
Organism: Mesitornis unicolor; assembly: GCF_000695765.1. NCBI lineage: Eukaryota > Metazoa > Chordata > Aves > Mesitornithiformes > Mesitornithidae > Mesitornis > Mesitornis unicolor. Next base: position 7,018 of record NW_010195904.1, read on the forward strand.
TTCCCACCTGAGGAGGGGAGTCAGGAAAAGGAAAGGAGATTTGTGGGTTGAAATAGAAATATAATTAATAATAACAACAACAACAACAATAGTTATAAAATACACATAGTTATTCTCAGACAGTATTGTGGAAGAGTAGGCCTCAGAGTTAGGACAGTAAACAAGTCCCTCTTGAGATGTCAGCCACGGAAGAGGGAAGAAGGAGGAAGAAGGAAGAGAAAGTCTGTCCCCAGCAAACTCACCAATTTATAGTAAATGTGATGTTGATGGTATGAATAGTATTAATTGGTCAGCCTAGGGTCACCTTGGGGTTGACTCCCCTAGGTTTGTGCTCCCCTTAGCCTCTGCAACTGTTTATCTCAGAACTTTGAAGACCTTGAGGACTATGGCAACCTGCATACCAATATTAGCTGAAACCTGTAACGAAGTTTTTATCAACTTTGTTCCCATGAAATAGAGTGTTTTAGTCCTTATAAAATTGCAGTTTTCTTCAACAGAAAACTGACTTTAAAATTCTGTTCCACTAAACCAAGACATGTATCACTTCAGACTGTGTTTTTCTCCTAACAGAAGACAGTGATTATGCTTACCTATAATTTTTCTTTCTTCTGTTAATTAACAAAGAATTATTTTTCTTTTTCACATCCATCATACCTAATATCACTTTGCTAAGGCAAACACATAGATGCAACAGATCAGCAATTGGGACCCTAAGCTTGACAAAAATATAACTGAAAAAGGATGTAAACCTCTTGATGGCACATTTTGTTACCTGATTTCAATATTTGCACACCAAAAACATACAAAAAACCCCCAGTTCATTATTCTATGCCAATATCTAACAAAAAGTATTTAGTCCAAAAATTCCTCATAACTCTACTTCTAAGTCCTTCTCAGCTGGTCCTTTTGCCTCAGAAAACATGCAAGCAGGATTCAAAGAGAGGTACCATGTGGGACATATGTTTGGGTCTTTTGTCTTCAGTCCAATTCTTGGGCAACAAGAATCACTGTGGGCAACAGCCTGACAAGAAGAGGTTATAACAACTTGAAAGTGTAGTCTTTACCTTCTGAGGAAAAACACATGCAAGAGATTCTATGAAAAAAACCTGAAAGGATCAGTAAAGCTTATGTGTTGTATCATGCCTAAAATATTTATTAATGTCAAAATGAAAGTCCAAAGAAACCAACAGAATCATTAGTTACTTAAAAAATTATTGACATAACTGAAAGAATAGATGTCAAGCCACCCAAAAAATTAATTCTCCTCTGGTTCTCATACCTTATTGTCAAGAATTGAAAAACTTAACTGTTTATACACATTCTGTGATTATTTTTTAGTTTCAATGCATGCTTCAGGTTACAGACAGACATGCTCTTAATCAAGCAGTCTTCTATGTAATGCAGTCTATATGACTACACAGACAAATAGGGTAGGATGCAAAATGAGTTCTACTTTCTGACATCTTGTGGACCAGTTTTTAGTCATGTGCATTCAGTATGCTAGCCAACAATATTAAACATTTGGTTTGCTTGTTTGCTTGTTTGTTTGTTTTTCCAAAAGAGAAGAATATTGCTCTGCATTTATTGTCATTTTTAAAAAAGATGAAAGAAACACTTTCATTTCTGCTCTTAAAAGGCAGGTGTGACAAAAAGAGACTCTACTGCAGAGTTTAAATTTAACGATTTATTTGAACATGTGCAGATCCAGTATGTCACTATTGCAGGTTTATGGATACAAAGGAGAATTTGCAGTTTTAAAAGCAAGACTACACTATTTACAACCACAAGAGATTCACAAAATGCACTGTTGTAACTACAACAGTCACAAAATGCACTATTACAGCCCACAGGCAATTCATGACAAACAGCAGACCACTCACAAAACTCACTGTCACTGCTTATAAGCAATTCACAACAACTCCCAGGCTACTCACAAAATTCACTACTACAATTCCCAGGCGATTCATGGAACACACTATCACAACTCACAAACAACTCAGAATAGCACACGTGTGTTAGTCAATCACCTGCAACTACAAACTTAAAGCCTGCCAAATATTCACTTACCCCTCCAGGTAAGGGCTCCCACATAAGTTACCTTGGCCAGAATTCCGACCAAGGGGAAAGGTTCTCATCACTCCATGGCTAGAGAAGTAACTCCCCATTTCTAACATAAATCTTAGAGTTTTTATCCCCTGGTGTATGGAACAGCAGGAAGGGGCATGTCTGAGTAGATTATGCTATTCTTTGATTTAGGGAGTCTCTCCTCTACCATTTTTCTACAGTTAACAATTTCTGAATATATGAAAGGGGTCATCAGCATCTAGTTCAGCCAAAAATTTTAATGGTGCTAAAAGATGCAACTCTTCTCTTTAAAAAGCAGTTAGCTGAGTCCAGTGAAATGGAAGACTAATGAGAGGGGTGCCCCAGTGGATCTCCTATACAAAGTTATACCATTATATACTGAGAGAATGGAAGATACCACTGAAATACCCATCACTAGTCTTCATCTTCTCTGCCTGTGGAGTAAAACTAGGTATGACTTCAGGGATGTAAATATTTTGTTGAATTTGTGACAGTTTTGGACATCAGAACTGTTAAAAGAAAGGCAATTAAATTAGGATTCATTAGTTTTAAGACCAAGAGTCCTCGTTTTGTCCGATGTCACCTAACAAAATCTGCAGAAAATTTATCTGTTCCTTGTGCAAGATGTACAACTGAGTTCCACACCCTAATAAAGCTGATTTAGGTGGTAAATTGTGAAACTTGTCATAATGCTTTTACAAAGCTCAATATGTAAATTTTTCACTTTTATCTAAGGGAACACTAAAGCTCTTGAAGGTGTCATGGTTTTATTCATACAGACTGTTGAAGATGTAGGAAAGCTTAGTGTAAAACTGTCTCAAAGGAGTATGTTCTTAAGGTAGCAGGTGTTCTGAGTACTAAACTTATTATGTGGTTTCTATTTGAATTGGACTGCAACACAGTGAAGTGCAGGTGCTACAGGTGTTTCTTGAATGCTGAACTGAAGTGTGCTGAGAAATTTAAGGGGCTGAAAAATGTTAAATTCAGCTCAAAATCAGAATTAGACTGAAAGCCTGCAAACTCATATTTATTTTTTATTTTTGAAGCTTTACTGCATGTTACTTAGAAAGATTTCCTTCTGCATTCTTAGTTTTCATAAAGATGGTATCAGGCATTTGAAGATGTTAGCAGTTACATTTCAGTACTTATACTAGAATCTTCCCGCACTGAGAAATGTGTTTCATATTATCCTATTTACTTCATCCTGTCCCACATAAGTTCTTGTCATTATAATCTTCTACAGGAAAGGAAGAAATATGATTAATGCAGTCATCCAGAGAGGATCAGTAGAAGGTAATGGAATACAATTTTTTTCCCCAGGCACTAAGGAGGGAGAAAAGACATCTTGCTGCTCTGCTTTTAAGCTACTAAGCCAGATCCTGGTGAAGTGGAAATATAGCCAATGGGGCAGCCACTGAACAACAAAAATGATGTTGCATATAATTAATGCATTTTTATGCCTACCAAATACAATGTTCTGTGTTTCTTCAGCAAATATTTGTTTTTCACTTGGACATTTTTTCAATGCAATTACAACTCAATGTGAAATGAAACAAGAAAAGCCAGATGACTAAGTAGAACCAAGCTGCTACATTTGATGCTTTGGAAATATGAACATCATCTGTTACTGTATAAAAAAAATGTCACTACAAGATGTGGTCTCACAGAATCACAGAATCACAGAATATT
>NW_010195905.1:0-3047 GCF_000695765.1 Mesitornis unicolor
TAATAAAGCAGCTAGTTCAACCACCTGTGTGAAACCTTTGACAGTTATGACAGAGGATTTCCAATCATTAACATCCTGCCATACTACTGCAGCTTTACCAGTTTTTCCTGAGCCATCAATAAAGACGGTTTTCCCTCCTTGCAAGGGTACAGTTGACAGTATTGCTTCAGGCTGTAATTCTAAATTTGGTAAAGAATGCAAAAACTTATGCTGTGGATACACAAATTTAATATCACCGAAAAAATAATATCAGCGAAATAATCAGCTAATGCCACCTGTAAGTCTATTGATTCTCTTAATGTCTGGAAGGTGTCTTTTTGAAATGGGAGATAAAGACAATCTGGGTCTCTGCCTGTTAGCTGTTGTACACGCAAGCGACCTTTCATAATTACTGACACAATGGAGTCCAGTTGCGTAGTAATTGATTTCTTTGGAGCGTGTGATAGGAAAATCCACTCCAAATTCATTAACTGAAAATTGTCTGCATCAAATTGACCAAAGAGGCCGTAAGGTTGGAAATCATTATTTATAATAAATAACGATAACGGTAGATGAGTACTAATTCGTCCTGCAAACCCTGTTGTAATTTTGTTCATGACCAATTGTAAATCTTGAAGTGCTTCAGGAGTTAATTCACATGGAGAACACAAATCAGGGTCCCCTTTAAGTATGCCAAAAAAATTTGTCAGTTCTTGTGTAGTGATACCTAACAATGGCCTCAGCCAATTGATGACACCTAGCGATTTTTGTGCATCATGCTAAGTTTTTACAGAGTTCACTAATCTTAAATTCTGAGGAACAATGGTATGTTCTAATAAAGTACACCCTAAATATTTCCATGGAGGTTCGGATTGAATCTTGTCAGGTGCAACCTGCAACCCATAAATGTCTAATGAGTTACACAAATGATTCACAGCTGCCAAGACATCAGTCAGTTGCTCAGCAGCTAGAAGAATGTCATCCATGTAATGTTAAATATGTGCCTGTGGAAAAACACACCTGATGGGTTCAATAGCAGTCGCTATCACAAGTTGATAAATAGTGGGACTATTCATCATGCCATGTGGTAATACAGGCCATTCATAATGCTTCATTGGGGCCTGATTCTTGACAGAGGGAACTGAAAAGGCAAAATGGTGACAATCATCGTGATGCAAAGGAATTGTGAAAAATAAGTTCTTTAAGTCAATTATATATAAAGGCCAATCTGCTGGAATCAGGTTAGGATTTGGAACACCAGGCTGTAACGGTCCTGTAGGTTGCATTACAGCATTAATCACTCATAAATCCTGTAACAATCTCCATTTTCCAGATTTCTTTGGTATCACAAAAATAGGAGTATTCCAGGGACTAGTAGATGGCACAATGTGTCCCGCTTGCAATTGCTCTGTAACTAATTCTTCTGCCTTGGACAATTTTTCCCCTTTTAGGGGCCACTGATCAACACAAACTGGATTTGTGACTGTGACTGTAAGCCACGTCAGTTTGTGTCAGTTTGAGTCAGGGTTTTAGATCAGCGACCCTTACACTAAATTTGATAAAGTTGTGGTGATTGTCATATTCCTGACTTAACAGGTCTCTTCCCCAGAGTGTGCAGGGAACTTGCAAAACATAAGGTTTCAAGACAGGAGTATGATTTTCTGGTCCCGCCACTATTAGTGTTTGTGCACTTTGCAAAGGAACCCGCGTGCCTCCTATACCAGTTACCGCAGCATGCACGTGTTCCAGGGTCCATTCTGATGGCCAACCTTTTATTCCAATGATGGACACATCAGCACCAGTGTCTAACAATCCAGTAAAAGATCAATCCTTTATGCGGATTGTTAACAACAGCTGAGCAGTGGAAACTCTTTGAGTTCACCATATCTGTGCCTGTCCGGTACTACCAAAGTCTCCCTCTCCTCTGGTTTGTGTCACAGCTGCAGGAACTGAATAAGGTATTAAGAGCAATTGAGCTATACTTTGCCCTTTAGGAATTGTACATGGTGGGTATGGTGTCCAAGTCATGATTTTTAATTCACCAATGTAATCTGAATCTATTACTCCAGGCAAAACAAAAAGACCTACTTTTGTTACTGATGAGTGGCCAATAATCAATCCACAAAGACCTTGGGGCAACAGGCCATATATTCCTGTGCTCAATAACATTACTGCTGAGTCTGTGATTGTTGTATCAGTGGCTGTGGCCAAATCCAATCCAGCGCTGCCTGCTGTGCTGGCTGTGAGTTCTGTGACGTAGCGTTTACTGCATGACAGCATGCAGGTGGCATCTGATTCTGAGGTACATGAGGGCAACAAACCCTGTTGGATTGTGGGGCACTGGGTCTCGCGCCCCTCCGTCTGTTTCTCTGAAGTGGTCGTCCCTGCTTATCAAATTTAGAATGACATTGATTACTCCAATGATACCCTTTATTACAACGTGGACACACATCTTTAGGTTGTTTCTTATTGGCACCCGATTGTTTTAAATTCGGACAATCCTTTTTAATATGTCCTTCTTGTGAGCACTCAAAACATTTAATACTGGCTCGTCCCACAGTTAATGCTTGTGCTAAAGCAGCTGCAAGTATAGAAGCTTCACGTTATACTGAACCTACATTTTAACATGCCCTTATTAGGTCGGCAACAGTTTTCGCTGTTCCTCTGACTGCTGCTAAAGCTTTCTGACAGTCAGCGTTAGCGTTTTCGTATGCCAGCTGCATCAACAATGCGTCTGCAGCCTCCTCATTTTCAATTTGCTGAGATATTGCTGTTTGTAAGCGATCAACAAAGGTAACAGAAGACTCTTGAGGACCCTGTCTTACTGTTACAAAAGACGATTCTCTCCTGCCTGCCTCCGGAACCCTTCACAATGCTTTAAGGGTTAATTCTGTGGCTTGTTGCAATACTGGTCTAGGCAATTGCACCTGAGCTTGAGGAGTAACAAATGCACCATTCGCCATTAGCTCATCCGCACCCCAACCTGCCGTATTTGCAAAGTTATTCATTATCTGTATTGTCACTACTTCTGTATATTCAGTGACCCATATTGTGAACTGAAAAACAGT
>NW_010195905.1:3172-7162 GCF_000695765.1 Mesitornis unicolor
CTGCATCAACAATGCGTCTGCAGCCTCCTCATTTTCAATTTGCTGAGATATTGCTGTTTGTAAGCGATCAACAAAGGTAACAGAAGACTCTTGAGGACCCTGTCTTACTGTTACAAAAGACGATTCTCTCCTGCCTGCCTCCGGAACCCTTCACAATGCTTTAAGGGTTAATTCTGTGGCTTGTTGCAATACTGGTCTAGGCAATTGCACCTGAGCTTGAGGAGTAACAAATGCACCATTCGCCATTAGCTCATCCGCACCCCAACCTGCCGTATTTGCAAAGTTATTCATTATCTGTATTGTCACTACTTCTGTATATTCAGTGACCCATATTGTGAACTGAAAAACAGTCAAAATAATTTTTAACAACACTTTCCAATCATAAGGAGTCATAACATAACTTTCTCCTACAGCCATTAATAAATTCATGGTGTAATGATTTTGTAATCCATAATCTTTAACTGCGTTATGAACGCCTTTAATAATTTCATAAGGAATTTGGGTGTATTCGGGAGGTCGTTGTGGATGATATAAAACCAGCATTGGAGTAAGGATAGCTTTTTTCATAGCCTCTAAATGACATTTTTCCATTACCGAACATAGATTTTCTGACTTAGAAGGCTGAATCATTTTGTTATCTGATAAATCAATCAGGGCAGCATCTATCAATGATCCAGGATATGGGAGTGCAGAAGGAAGTGCATGTTTTTTCTTTGCATTTTCCAAAAGCTCGTGTGCCATAGGTGCCACAGCAGCCATAGCCTCAACTGGTGTTAATGGTGGGTATAAATCAGGTTCCTTTTCAGGATCAATAGATTCTGGGTCAAAAGGACCATCAGGTACCCCCTCACCACCAGCCCGATCATTTTCCCCCTGCACATCATTATGCTCTGGAACAGCAGCAGCTTTTGTTTGTAGTAGATCTTCATCTGGCTGCAATGATTTCAATGCAGTGTATACTACCTTCCAAGTCACAAACAATTCATCTGGCACTGAAATCAGTAAATCCTTTTTTGTCTGCATTTCTTCCCCCACCCTAGCCCACATAGAGCTATTGTAAGTACCACTACTAGGAAACCATGAACAATGATCTCTAATCCAGACCAAAAGTTTAACTAACTTAATTGCTTGAACAGAACCCTCCTGTTCCTTTAAAATATGTTGAAGCACTTCTACATAAAGCTTATGCTCCTGGGATACTGATTGCCCCATGTTACTGCAGCCACGTACTTACCACTCAACAGCAAGTACCGAAAATTGTTGCTCACAGTTCACCTTCTTCCCGTGTTTGGCTGTGGAGTCACCACCAGAGTTGCTTAAAAATCCAGTTTACCGTCTTCCCATGTTCGGCTGCAAAGTCATCGCTGGAGCTTGTTCAGGCGCCCTTTGTGGTGAGTGGAAACAAAAAACCAACTCAGCAGACAAATAGCAAGTGAAGTTTTTATTTTTTACCTCTACATTTATAGCTACAGATAAGGACCTGACTATGCAGCCAATCAGGATGTTCACGTACTACAGCACTTTCCCATCCATCATTCCCGTACTTTATGGCCAGGTGTTCCAAGACCAAGATATTCTGTCACACATACACATAACATTCAACCAGTGTTCTGGGCAAGATTACCCAGGCACACAGTGCTTTGTGTAGTTTTGAACTCCTACTCCTACTCCTACTCCAAGGTCCTGTTATACTTAGTAATAACTTAGTTTAGTCTTTTAAAGATTGTCTTTGTATAAATCCCAGCTGCTGTTTGTGTTCTCTTAATAATTTTCTCATGGGAATCCCAGCTTCTGCAGCACCTTGGCTTGCAGCCTGTTGATGTCTCTCTGCCCATGACAAGGAAGGGTCATGAAATAAATAGTAATGAAAGCTTATCGTGTTTCAATAGTGTCCTGAAATGTTCCTAGAGGCCAATACTTGGGATCGTAACACTTTCTTTTCAGAAGACAGATTTAAAAAAAAAATGTACTTGCCCCCAAAAAAGGGTTAAAAGCATAGGAATTACAGATTTTTGTTCATCTTTCTTAGATGCATAGTTGTTCTACTGCTTATAAATTAGGGGCTATGATTCAAAACAGACTTAGAAAAGAATTTCTAGCATAGATTTCATCATCATAAAGGTAATACCCTTGGTCTGAAAAGTCCCAGATTATTACTCCATTAACCATAGATTATCCATAATAACAATCATATTATGCAAAATCCTACATTATCTGTGCAAATGTAATCGTGTTCCAATGATTAAGAAATTTAGAGTGTGTGTGTGATACAACTGAAAGCATGTTCTTAATAGTAAAACCAGAAAATAAGCACTTTTATTCTCTATTGCTAAATAACTGGAATATTTGCTGTCTTTTCTAATAAAATAAATAATAAAATAAATTCTCTTTTGTGAGGTTTATCTCAGCTTTTTCTTAAAAGTCTATCCTTTTTACAGTAGCATTTAGCATTGTGTTAGTCAACAAAACAAAGATCTAAGGAAAAGCAGTATGCCTTAATATAAGCACATATGCTATCGTATGCACAGAGTATCACTGCTCTTCAGATACTGCATTTTTCAGAGAAATCTCCACTTTCTTTTGATTCAATTCAGACAGACATAAATTTCTTTAATTCCATTATCAATTTAGGAATGTAGCCCTTTCAGTCTTAACTTGTTTTCCTAACTATCAGGGTTTGTTTTCTGAAAAGAGCACCCCTTGCTGATGTGAAATACAGCTAATCTGTTTGGAAAAATGCTTTGATATGCTATCACCTGCTGAATATATAGCTTCTTGAGCAGAAAGCAGCATGGGGTTTGTTTTTTTTACAAACCAAAGATTATTTTTACTGATAAATAGTGGTTATTCTAAGGAAACTGTAATCTTTTAATGAAAACACCAATCTCAGAAAAATTCCTTGGAAAAGAGAAGGACTTGGACTCCAGTTATGCATCCCTGGAGTGATAAAAATGTGATCTTCTTGGCATAATTTCCAGTGTGCAAATCAATTTATCTAGCTGCAGGTTCTGCCAAACAAGCTCTAGCAGAGCTTGCTGTAGTGGTTTATGGTGCTGTTAGCTATTTATTCATCCTTACACCAGGGATGGGAGAATGTAGTAAGGGACCAAACCTAATGGGCATAGCTCACAGTCTGAGAAAATAGCTCAGCCTCACCTTCAGAAGCTAATGCATGAAAATATGAATTGCAAGGGCTGGAAAGAGCTTCTCATACCATCTCTGCTTTAGGGGCAGTCATGTCTAAGGAGCTGGGAGTGACAACCAGGAATGGCAATGCCTTGAGCTGTGGCGGTGAGAATTTTCTGGAGACATTTGGTGTGAGCCTTGCCTCAGATTAACAGATTGGCAGCAGCCTCATTGCTTTGCAGGAGTTAATGCAGCTCTCGGTTTTAATGCCCGTGTCCTTGAGAGAAGATGTAAACATTTCTGTGAGGTAAAGAGGAGACAAGAAAGACAAGAGCAGTAGAGAATACCAAGACACAAGATGGAAAAAATTAAATTGCATTTTCTCCACAGCGCAGAGTGCAAGGACATGGTACTGAGTAAAAAATTAGATAAACCGCAACATGACTTCATTACTAGGAAAATGTTAACATAGTTCATTCACTTTTTCTGGAAAGAGGACTGTTTTTCTAGGAAAAAACAAACGTGGAGGGCATTGAGAATGTGGTGTGGCGTCACCTGGGGTAGCCAACAGATATGGAGAGTATGTGGCATGGTACGGTGACAAAAGTGACTGGGGGAGCACAGCATGCTATGCTGAGGGCAGAAGGACTGGTCTTTGAAGGTACTTTACCTCACAAACTCACTAATAGCTGTGTCACGGAAAGAAACCTGCGGATGGCACAAAGTTGATGATGCAGAAAAGAGCGAGGTCCTCGCGGAGGGGAGAACGACACGGGCCCAGAACTGGGAACGCAGGGCCAGCACTTGGCTTGCGAGCGGGGCCGAGGGAGAGAGCCGGGCCTGGCGCCAGAGGCGGGGGGGCCC
>NW_010195906.1:0-6314 GCF_000695765.1 Mesitornis unicolor
ACAGGACAGTGTTTGAAACTTTGAAGTCAGTAATAAACAGAGCAGAGCAGCTGGGATCCGGCAGAAGAAGAAACGAGGAGTTTTTATCAACCCGCGCTATTAAAGGAACGAGAGCGCTGCTCTGGGGTTGTTTTTACATATGCTTGGCAGTTTATTCTTGCTCTAGAAGTGAGCTGCTCTGGTTGTTATGTTAGAAGGTTGCTGGGGGATGATGGCTGTTTTTAAATTTTAGGAAGGAATATGTAGGTAATTATGGTAATTATAGTTCTGGTTTTAAACTGAAACGATAACCTGGGTCCTGATCCTTCAACCCCCTCGCTATTTATTGTCTTGAAGATACCTCTTTTCACTTATAACGTATGGGTCTCGTTTACTTCCGGATAGATAAAAAATAGGATTTTAATTTAATATATGGACAATGACTTGAAGGAGTTAAAGCACATGGGTTTTATTAGGCTTAAAAGTCAGACTTATTTAGCCTTTTTATTTTGCCAAATAGAAAAATTTAAAGAGAAAGATTGAAACATTTTTTCTTTGTTCTTATTGTTGCCATATGGTATTGGTAACCAAACCTCCCTTCAGTGTGTTTAATTCCATTTGGCATACATTCATGGTACACTTGTATATGGGATACTCTGTGTGCGATGGTACCTCTTAGAGGAAAAACTCTCTTCGCAGGTCACCGGATGGTTGACACACCATTAATTTTTATGTTTCTGTTAAACAAAGATCTGGAAATTCAGTACTGTACATGAATTTGTTATAGATTGCCAAGAACAGGAAAAATCTCTAATCTGAAATCTGACCTGTTCCACCCATGGGTCACCAAGATATTTTCAGTCACTGTTGGGTTTCTATCAGACAAGGACCCTTACACACTTGGGAGGAGTGTTGGTTTTCACAGTTTAAGTGAGTGTGTTCTATGAGATGGTGACAATGAATTTGGAGAACTGGAGGTCACCCCAGGTCATGCATTCTGTTTACTGGGTTTTAACAAGGAAAAATTGTATAAATACATCTAAGTACATGATTACAAAATTGTTCTGAGTACTTCCAGAGCCTCTGAAGAGGGGGAAAAAAGCTGTGAAATCACCTGCCATCCTCCCCTGCCCTGCTTTGTAAATGGAGGAATTTTCCATTCTGTTTTTATGGCGTATCAGAAGATTATAAGCACCACTGCAATTTGCATATTTGTGGCAGTGAAGAGCTCAGTGTTTAAAAGGAAACCATCTTTGTATGGGTTATGAGCTGTTCTCTGATAGGGGGAAGAAATAAAATGCAATATCATGTTGTTAAAGAAGGTGCTGGCCAGGGCAAGCACTACCACTGGTGTACAGCAAAAGGCAGATACAGACTTCAGTAAATAACATTTATGTCATCAGGAATACAAGCATTTAGACCTGCGTCCTTGTATTTGTGTATTTATTCACATACCCATCCACACCTGTATACATAAATGTGTTCTACACACTAGCAGCTTTCTACCCTGGAAAGTTACAGTCATGGAGCAGAATCTCCCATGCAGCTGTAATAGGATATCCATAGGTTTTTTACAGTTCAAATGCTGAAAATTCAGGTTCTGGATTTTCTATGAGCATCTAATGAAGTCAGAGACTTCCAGTTCCTGTCTTTAAAGAAAGGAAAATGTTTACTTTGAGTATTTCTAAGCATATCTTTAACGATATTTGGGTAACTCAGGACCTGGCAACTTTTCTGTTGATCAAATAGATGGAATTACTCTTTAATTTTTCTGCCCTTCTAACATTTTATATCTATCATAAAAAGGAGCTGTAGTATGTCTATAAAATATATTAGAGTATGTGTTAGTAAGAATGCAGACTAATATATGATGCTTGCTTTCAGCACCTCAGAATCAATTATTTGGGAAGTTATTACACAGCCTTCATATAAGGGAATATTCTTCCCCCCTGCCCCCCTCTTTAATTTTTTTTCTTTTTTAATTCTTTTTATTCTTTATTTTCTTCTTTTTTCTTTTCAAATCTCAAAACAGCTGTTGAAACAATGACATCATGGAATGTGACATGACTCTGGAAATTATTAACAAAGTCAAGCTTTGAAGGCATCAAACTCCACACGGTGCTGGAGCGCTGCTTTAGCGTCTTCGGTGATTTACAAAGTTTCCTTGGGCATTACACATTCACGTCTTCACTGTGTGTCAGCTTCACATCTAACCAGATAAACGCTCTGCTTTTCTGCAGCTCCCCTTCTAAAAAACCTATTTTTATCATGCAGACATGGTAGGAGACTAAGCTCATGGAAGTACTTCTGGAAAAACAAGGCTCATATGTTGCTTGCACATCTCTGTGGTGTTACAGTAAATGTGCTTTTGAGTCATGTTCAGAAGACGTAGGATTTCTCATGTCTTCTTTCAGCTTGTGTGTTAGGTTTGCTCAGGTCCAGGCCAATCCATATTTTGGCAGCTGTGCTTTATAGAGTGATTCAGACTGGGGGTGACAAATGCTGTCCAGCTGGTGACGACAATCTACTGAAACTATGGACACTGCTTCTTGCAATGTGCGTAAACGCCTGTGAGGAGCGGGTGATGTTTTGATTCCCTGGGAACACAAAAAGTGTTCTCGTGCTCTTGCTGCCTCTCCAGAGCTCTCCCTTCCTGAGGGGCAGGGGCCTTGGCGGGCACAGATTGCTCCATGCCCTGGCTTTGCTGCCTTTGGCCTTGCTCGTGTTTGGCCTTCTAGGCTGTTGGCAGCTGTTGTAGCGTGAAAAACAACCAGATGAAATTTTATTTTAGCAGTGGGTTTTTGTTGTTTTAATTAGCCTTATGAAGTGTGCTTTTCTACAAGTCAGATGAAAGCAGATTACTACTACAGTGACATAGCGGATAATTAACTGGGGTGAAAGAAAGCCGAACGTCTTGGTTTTATTGGGAAAATAGTGTTTTAATTACCTAGTCTATCACAGAGGAAAGGAGAATTGTTATAGCTTATTGGAATAAGAACAGACTCCAAGAGAGCCTTTGCTGCTGTACGCAGACTCATTTATGTTTATTTTGCTTGTAGCTGCTGCACTTCAATGTCCCAGGGACAACTGAAGTCCCAGAATGCTCTTTCTGTAGTTTTGGGAATGTTGTGCCATTCATCCAGTGAGGAAAGCTGTATACATTTTATCTGGAGTCTGCCAGAGGATGAAAGATGGGAAATAAACCACAAAGAAGGAGCAAGAAGGGCCCTCAATGAGTCAGGGAAATGGGTTGGAGATAGGGAAAGGCTAAAACAACTTCTCACGTGTCTGGGGCAGTTGAAGCATTGAGAGGATGTTTTTCTCCATGGGAATTGTAGCCAATGGCTACAGCTTTGATTGCTTTCCTTTTTATAGTTGTATGCAGATACCTGGTCTTGAGCACCCTGAACTAAGGGTTGGATGCAAACAGACACACACATACAGAAGGGGTTTAGAAATACTGGTAGTGTCTGTGGATCACAATTAATTTCTGTGGAAAACACCAGTATACATACTTGAATTTTTTCTGGGCCTGCTGGAGATTATATATGTAGATGTGTGTGTGTATGTATGGTGTGTCTATGTATACAACCCAGTCTCTGTGTGCACAGAAATCCATCCCTTTGTTACCTGATAGAGAGAACTCCAATGGCTAAACCAGCATTCTTAAAAATGCCTCCAAGCCATGGACAGTAGAGGTGTCTGGTTTTCTGTATTTCCATGGAGTGTTGCAACATGGAAATGACTTCAAGACAGTTTAGTTGTTTGTCATGGATAACAAATAATGTGTTTTGTTCTGCTTTTTTACTTGTTTTTAGGAGGGGATGCTGCCCCACATTTAAACTCACTTTTCCATGGCAGAGGTGTCAGCGAAGCCGCCTTCCATGAGTTCGGATGACCAGACACAGAGTACGAGCAGTGCACGTGGCGATTCAGACTCTTCAGGTGCAGACACGTTTTAAAGCTTATGGCTTTTTTATGACAGTCACTGAAGATTTTGTCACGTTTGTCTGCCTAGTGTGATAGTCTGGGTATTTTATCAAAATGCTGGTCTTGCAGTACTGTTTATTTTCTACTCTTTTTCTTAGTTTTTTTTTTTTAAATTATAAATGTAGGCAATTGTTCTGTTTGTGAATATATAAAATATTTTTAAGCAAATAAAATGCAATTCTTTCAGAACCGTTGTGAGTTCAAGTCAATCAAGATGAAGATCATCTGAATATTTGTTTCAGGTACAGGTGAATGTGGAAGTGATTGGTATTAAAATCCATGGCCAAAGTCTGTCTCAATATAATGTCAGTACTGTCTAAACACTGAGTCAAAGGGAAATATATTGGAAACCAAAGTTTGCAAGAAAATTGTGTTTCTAGGTATCTTCAGAGCATGTTCATTCTTAGAAGGCTGCTATCACAAGACTGAAATTCGAAATTGAATGTAAAAGAAGCCATTTGAGTTTGTATTGTTATTATGAGGAATTTCTGGTTTTAGAATTACAAAGATTTTTCAGCATTTTGGTGTTTATTTCCCATCTTGAAACATGTCTGAATGAGGATTGTGTGGGCAAGGTTATTTGTTTACATTTTTTAATGTAAATTCCTCCTTCTCATCAGGCAGAGCTCACTGTTGCAGTCTCAGCCTTTCAGAAGCCAAATAATCTCCACTTGTCCTGTCAGTGATTGCTCAGTTTTTAATTTCCTCAGTATCAGGACAACATGGTCGATCCAGCAGTGTCTGGGGAGGAAGGTAGGATCATCTGCCCCAAGCAGCATCCAAGTAAAATAAAAAAGAGGAATTCAGACATGTTTCAATAGGGAAACTAGAAAGAAGCTCTTCTCCAAGCAGGGCAACCATAGCTTTTGCTCTCTTCCTTATCCAGTCTGAGCTTTCCATGGGATATCTGTGGAAGAGGAGGAAATACTGTGGCCCTTTCAAAGACGTGGGGCATGAAGGCTTCTGTCAAAAACTAGGGAAAAAATACTCCTTTTTGGTTGATTTGTACCTTCTTGTGACATTGGAGCATATAACTTCATCTGCACACCTTCACTGCATCATTTAATGAGAGCACTTTGTTGCTGCAGATACTCATGACCATGAACAATTCCCATTACTTTCATTTTGTGGAGCCTGCACTGATTTAATCTCTCCCTAACAGAGAAAGATTAGAAGTTCCTCTTGGTTTTAATTTGATCCCATTGACCACAAGGCTGAGTTGATTTGCTGCAGAATCTGCAAGAGAAAGTGGAAAAAGAGAGAGTTTCAGCTGTTCAAGGTCAGTAATATCCATAAAATTCAACAGTAAAGGGAGGTTTTTTAGCATCTTACAGAGTTGATTCCTTGTCTGACTTGACAAGACATGGAAATAGCGGATTTGGGTGAGGGGTAAAAGTGTGGCAGGCCTCATGCAAAATACAACATCACTTTAAAAATTAAAAACTACAAATGAGACAGCATTACTCGGAGCTGGTGTTCAGCATCTGATGCCATGAACGTTGTCTCTAGTGATAAAGCTGCCTTTGTATTATTTAGGTCCCCGTTATTGCAGTGTAAAAAGGAAATGAGCTGTACTGTTCTTGAGCCCAGAGCTGTATGCCTGGATCAAGACTGTCCTTTGCTAACCAAAATACCATGATGGACTCGAGAACACGCAGAGAGCCGACGAACTGAGGAGGAGACAGCTGAGGGATACACAGGCAAGGCGTTGTCACTGTCATTGACTGAATTCTGTAGAAATGCTCTGTGTTTTTAGGAAAATGTCTGAAAATGCCCAGTGAAGACCATTTTTAATCAGTTTTGAAAATCCCCAGCTCAATGGGACTGCTTGATCTTTTTAGAAGCTTCTGGATGCCTGGCACTGTGCTTCAAAGTTCTGCTGCCGGTTGGTGTTACACGGTGGCAGGGCAATGTGCTAATTGTTCATCCCCGCTGCTCCCATTCAAAGAAAGTTTTGGGGAGGTGAAGAAAGTGCAAACTATTTGCTTTTCCTTCCTCAGAGCTTCCCCAAAACAGAGTATCCTGCCACATAAACATAAAGGGACATCTGTAAATCTGGCAGCCTGCGCATAAATCGTATTACAAGTATTTATATTCCTAGGAAAAGCTAAAGGCTGCAAGGGGGAGGGGGCGGAGATTGCTTTGGTTTTAATCAGTGTCTCCATTTTTCCTTTGAAATGGATTTAAAAAAAGTATATTCTAGAAATTTATCTATTTCTTACTTTTGGATTCAGTCTTGTATTTTAGATTCCTGTGAATAGTTTTCCAGAGTTTGAAATGGTAAGCACGTGTGCTGTGAACACAGCCAAGCTGCGATAAGGAATTTGTCTGTCTGCGTTTCCAAG
>NW_010195907.1:0-15899 GCF_000695765.1 Mesitornis unicolor
CAGACACCACCAGTCCTTCCCTTTCAGGCTTTAAACCCTTAAACCATAACATTGGAGTATAAATACATGTCAGTATTTATCTTACATCCTTACTAATATAATTGCACCTTCAATTTTACTAACTACTATAAATTCCTCATTTTAACAAAGTGTTGAAACTTCCATACCTTTAAAGAAGACAGCAGTGTTAATATTTATTATGAAGTTCTTAGATTTTAATTCTATATACTTAAAATGTATGAACAGTATTTCTTCATATACTATGGGATTTTGATTTTTTGGTAAACATGAGATGAGAAATAAAACATGGGTAAAGAAGATATTCTTACAACTTCCCCCATAGATAGATGTTAAAATTCTGTTGTGATATGATGAACTGTGGTTTCAGAAATATTTCTTTCCTCTAAAAATACTTTTTTCAATATAAAACTACTTTAACCACATTTTTCATAGAAGTATTTAGAAAAATTATTTGACGCTGGATAACAGTCTTGGTGGAGCTGGAAACTAAAAAATGAACTGAAATTACCATATAGAATTCATCTGTGGGTGTACTTACTGGCAACATTTTTGTAAACTTTGGTATAGCTGCTTTGTGCTCTGTTCAGTACTACCCAGTGATTTGATCCAGTTTTATGATTTTGAGAAGAGAAAAAACAGGTTTGGGTGCCTGCTGTAAAACAATTTTTAATATAAGGAATACTGAAAATAAAGCAAAAAAAAATATACATTACTTATAAATTTTCTCTAACAAAACAAGGACCCAGGCGTCCACAATTTTTGTCAAAATTCTAATAGAATCTTGGCCGTTAAAGTTACAATAACGAAGCCTGTGTATTTCACTTAGTTGATCTATTTACTACAGTCCTATTTAAACTCTTACCATCTTTACCAATTTAAGAACTCTTCATACAATACCTTATTTTCCCTCTCAGCAAATACCTTTTGAATAGTTTTGTGTTTTCATCCAGAGACAATTGTCTCTGGATGCTCAGAGCAGCACAGTAATATTTCTTAATGGTAAAATTGTCACTGCTATCATATTAGAATTTCTAATAATGAGAAAAATGGCTAACCATGTCTGTCTTGATTAACTCAGTTTATCTCTCTGTACTTCTCATTTTGAAAACTCCAAATATGAAAGATATTTATCTGACAATAAAAAAAATGTTGTAGATAAAGTAACTATATTAGTTTATATTACTTTAATGGAAATTGATTAAAACTATTAGCATAAATATTTTTTTTACTTAAATGTAGCAAATAAATGTGAGCATAATTTTAAATGCATAAAATCCTACTTCACAAGGAAAATTCTGTATCAAAGTAGGTAGCTTTATTTCCATGATTCTGGGAATCTGATATGAAAAATCTGCAAACTAAGACAGCATGGGCAATGTATGGGAAGGTTGTAAGTATAGCTCTAAGCCAAGCATCATTCAAAAGGCTAGTCTTCCCTGTGTCAGAGTTGAGTTTGCAGCATTTGGTATTTGTTTCTTCCTTTACAATGGTGGGAAGGGAGAGTGAGGCTACTTTGTTTTCTGGAAAGATGTGCACAATGAATGAATTAATGGGTGAATTTGAAATATTCATTTATACAAAAAAAAATCATCTTAATCTGGAAAAGGTTAAATAACCTGCATCAGTAGTAGACCACACATTAAGAAAGTATTTATTCACAACAGCTCCTAGATGCAGCACTGAAGAAAAATTCCCAATGATTGCAGCTCTTCTTGGTGAAATACTGAATGTTTCCTCTATAGAAAATGCACCTTCACTTATTTGACTGTCAGAAAAGCAGAAACTTAAAGGCCTGAACTCTTCATCAGCCCTGTTTCCTCCCTAAAGTTTTCATCTTTTTCATCCATTGAAATGTCCTTCACTTCTGGAAGCTGAATGCTGCCCACTGCTCCCTTGGCACCTTTTCCTACCCTTTTGTGTTTATGGTCTAATGGAGCTTAACTTTTGCTGGTAGTTTTTAAAAGCTTCATCAGTCTAAATTTGTTATTGCAGTTGAACTCTCTATCCTTCTGTTGGTACATGTGAACTATATACTTTCCTATTTGGAAATGTTTATTTTATCTTGAGAGTCCCAGAAGAAATTCTAATAGTTGACCCTTCAGACATGTGTGACTGTAGAAGCATATTAAATTTGTTTCTGTAGGAGGTCTGCAGCTTTTAGTCTCATGTGATAATATCAAAAAGAGGTTAGTTGGCTATAATTAATGTTTCTTTAACTAGGTCATCAGAGTATAAAATCTAACGTCAATGGTAATTAATTGGCACTTAAGCAAATATTCAACAGCTCCCTTGTTAGTCTCATAAAGGCATTAGTTTTGTCTGTAATTATCAGAGCCAGGCTTATTCAACTCCAACAGATTTGGAAAACATAGTGCACTGCGTGTTTCACTATGGTTTTAATTCAAATAATAATGTAGCACAGAGAAGAATTTTGAAGAGATGGATAACTTCATTGTTTTTTATTTCAAATTATCATTGTTAAGTCACACTTTATGACTAGAATTCTACTCCAGTATTCTGCCAGTATCTACTGAGGGCCTAAAAACATCATAAATTCTTTAAAATGTAACTCAAATGACTAGTATTACAAACAGGTTTTTTATATTCTAACTGTTTCTTAGAAGACACCAGGGAAATAACCACCCTAGCTATTATTCAGGAGTCATTATGCAAAAATATACAGTTGTTGTTTTTATTTGTAGGACAAGATGTAGGTTTTTTTGCTTTGTATTGCTCTTTTTTTTGGTCACAAAAATTGTGAATAGAAACCAGAATTACATTAATGTTAATCAATTTACTAGCTACAGTAGTGTTCATTTTTTGCCACTACTAGCAGAAGGCCATAGACTGTAGGCTGCCTTGCCTGTGCAGGTCCCAGGGATTTGCTGGGCTGCCCTTGGCCTGAGCAGGGCTGAACTGGGCTTACCAGTTGGCCCCAGGCAGTCCCTGCCAGACAAATGGCCCCTGGGATATTAGGGAGCTGAAGGGCAGCTTACACCTCTTCTCTGGGAGCAGGGGGAAGGGAGATGCCTGAGCTAAGAAAGCACATAAAATTTGCCAAGTGTAGCATGCAGAGGGACATTAGAAGGGTGAGCTTAATATCAGGGAAAATAAGTAGGTGCTAGGATGGGCTTTTAAAAAAAAAATTAAACCGTACTGTTGTTTAAAATTTCCTATATATATATTCCTATAATATGCACTGTTAGACTGTAAAAACATGAATTTGACTAACAACAAATTCTTGACAGTTTTTTACAAGAGTCTATGCATAAACAGTGTTTTGTGTACGTCATTAGATTGTGCTTTCAAGATGTAGAATTTCTCTGCTACTTATATTATGCAAGATACTGTTAGCACATGGTAAGTAAATAATCACAGTGGCACAGGTGAATTGAGAAATCCCACTGAAAAGTTTGTCAAATGCCATTTAAAGAAATGTTTGAATTAATACAAATTTGTAAGGCAAAATGAGGTAATACTCTAGATTATGTAATGACAGCATTAAGAAAAGGCACAAATGCCTCTGTGAAAGAGCATCCTTTGGTTTTGAACAACCTTATTTCTGGTTGTAAACTTAAATTTTAACCAAGCAGTAAGGATTCAACTACCACAATGTGGTTGCCAAGTGTCATTTGAGATTCCGTAATATATAGTGCCTGGTGACCAGTGGCTGGTACAGAAAAGGCCAGGTCTGCCACAGGCACATGTTGTGTGGATACCTTGAAACCTTAGACCACCTCAGGCGCTATGTGTTCTGGTTTGGCAACTGAACCTCACAGATTCTGGGTTAGAGGAACCAAAACAGCACTTAGTTTAAAATAGTAAATTTACAGTCCTGAGGACCTCAGGGAAACTTCTTCCTGGACACACTATTTCTTAATAAGAGTTAGAGTCATACTCTGTTAAAAATATGTTAGATTAGAAAAAATTCTCCTTCATTCAAATTTGTTAATCTCTGGAGAGGATAGAGATTGGAAAAGATTGGGTTGAAAAAATATATTCAAAATAGGAACAATTAAATTATTCTGTCTTTCAATGCTTTTTAGCCATACTTGCAACTGTGCTAACTTCACATAATTAAATATCTCAGTATTTCTGGTAGGCAGCCAAGCACTTCTATTCTTTATAAATTTGCTATGACTCAGGGACATCCAATGAGGCTTATGGCATGAGAAAGTGTGGATGATTGTTTTTTTTCCAGCTGTATGACCACACAGTATATTAATACTAATGAAGTCTCACAGATTCGTCCTGCTGATACAAATCCAGAGGGACACAATGCCTTCATTAAGTCTGCCACGAGTATGACTTTCACTATTTAATAATATCAGGACTGGAATCAATCCTACGTATCCTTCCTGGTAGTCAGAACTGCAGTGAAGAAGCTGAATTCTTTTCCTTATATTATAAATGTTTTTTTAAAATACTTCTTTTTTTCTATAAATAAATATTTTAAATTTTGGAAAATGTAGTTCATTCTCCATAAATTATGCACATTTTATATTTTATGAATTAATAGGAGCATCTAGTTACCATGAAGCTTACGTAGAATCACCTTGCTTTCTAAACCTGTTTCTCCTCTAGTATTTCCTTCTTTAGTATACTGCACTGATTCTTCAGGAAATGCTGCAGGTACCAATAGGGAGAATATTTGACTTAATTTGCTAATTTTATTAGATTATAAAATGGTTTTGCACACATGTTTTTGGTATTATGAATATCTCCAGGTTTTGGCTGACTGTTTTTTTTTCACTGGTATTGAAGAAAAATTTTTAGACAAAAAGGATCAGATGATTGCATTTAAAAGACAGTTTTTTAGCTGCTAGTTCATGTCTGTAAGTTAATGTGACAAAAAGAGACTCTACTGCAGAGTTCAAATTAACAATTTATTTGAACAACATGTGCAGATCCAGTACATCACTATTGCAGGTTCTATGGATACAATGGAGAATGCGCTATGGCAGTTTTAAAAGCAAGACTACACTATTACAAGCACAAGAGATTCACAAAATGCACTATTGCAACTACAACAGTCACAGAATGCACTATGACAGCCCACAGGCAATTCATAACAGGCCACAGAACACTTACAAAACTCAGTGTTACTGCCCATAAGCAATTCATAACAACTCCCAGGCTACTCACAAAATTCACGATTACAATTCCCAGGTGATTCATGGAACACACTATCACAACTGGCAAACAACTCAGAATACCACTCGTGTGTTAGTCAATCACCTGCAACCACAAACTTAAAGTCTGCCAAATATTCACTTACCCCTCCAGGTAAGAGCTCCCGTGTAAGCTACCTTGGTCGGCATCCCGACCAAGAAGGAAGGTTCTCATCACTCCATGGCTGGAGAAGTAACTCACCATTTCTAGCATGAATCTTAGGGTTTTTACCCCCTGGTGTACAGGACAGCAGGAAGGGGCTTGTCTGAGTAGATTAGGCCACCTGGGGTGTTTCTTCCACAGTGCTTCTCCTTATCTTTATTTATTCATGGATGTTGTTCCCTTCTGTATGCTCTATCTCTTGCATATCTTCGTATTGTTTGGGTCTGTTGGAGCCAGATAGAGGACCTCCAGCTTATCTTTGTCTTACTTTTAGACAACTGAATAGTGGTTTGATTGGAATTCAGGGCATATTATTTGTTGGGGATTTCAAGGCTCAACTCAGGTTTCGGTTCTTTGAATGATGCAGCACTGCCCTGTGCCTACCAGACAACTCAGGTCTGAGCTATCTACACGGCTCCCCATGTGTCATCTCTGCAGAGACAGGGCCTCAAGGCAATCTAAGGCTGAGTTGCTCCTGCAGCCCTCCATGCATCACTTGATGCACTGGACATTACCGAAACCTGTTTATACTATGAACCAGACCAATCCTTACAGTCAACAAGTTTAAGATTCTAGCATGTACTTAAGTCTTACACAAATTTAATAGATTATTGAAAAGTCAGTTAATATCACATTCCGTCTTCGGACAGGACCAAACAGGAAAGAAAAAGTAAATAAAACAAAAAAAACCCTGTGTGCACTAGACTTTACTTGCTTCAAAAATATGTACAACTGAGATTTACATCTTAAAATAAGGTCATGCTTGGCCGTACATTTCCATGGATTTTAACATGAAAACTTTCCCATATATATATGCACAAGAATATGAGAATTCAATTTTTCTTTTTTTTTCTTTTTTCCAAAGAAAACTATCCAAGCTTTGAAGTACAAAAAAAAATCCCATTTGGCATGGACAGAAGAAAGTATCTATGAATAAGTACACAGAATTCATAAATCTGACATTTAGAATTAAAAATACAATTCACTTTCTTGCCATAAATCAATCAGTATGCAAGACCTTCCTGAGAGTAAGGAGGGAAGAGGAGAAGAGCTTTGATAAGTTAAAAAACATGCTGTTTTTAAAAACAAGTTAACAATACAACAGCATTGAAGTTGAAGGAAAATTATGTTAAGCCTTTGATTGCAGGCAGAACCTTCTGTTAATGTTGCCTCATATTTAAAACAAACTGTCATTCAAGATATTTGCAGAAATCATACGTTCAGTTGTCACTGAGGAGACTTGATGTTTCAGTCCCATAGGCTCCTTTTCCTACAACCATATTGCAGTTTGCATTCATGTTTGAACTTTATTTGAACAAGAGAAGCTGTGGGTTTTTTTCTTTTGTCCTCCTGATTTTTCTGTTTATACAGACTCAGATTGGAGGATTGTTTGAAAATAATGGAGGAACTGTCTCTTTATCGTACAATCAGTCTCTGGTTTGTACCAGCTCTATGCCTTTAGGTAATTTTCATTTTTTCTGGAAGCTATGCTCTTGTAGAGTTCTTTACTCACAAACAGAAATGATCAGAAAACAAATACATATTCAGTAATGAGACTTTTTTTTTCATTCTTTTTGAAATGTTTATGTGAATGGAACTTTGTTGTAAATATATCTATAAACTTTATTACAGAAAGGGTTACTAATTACGTAACACCAAAAGTAACTTTAAGGATAAGATTACTAATTTAATTTTTCATTTTCAGAAATTAATTTTTTAATATAAATTATAGATGGCTTTCAATATGCTTAAGTTT
This sequence comes from Mesitornis unicolor, assembly GCF_000695765.1. Classification (NCBI taxonomy): domain Eukaryota; kingdom Metazoa; phylum Chordata; class Aves; order Mesitornithiformes; family Mesitornithidae; genus Mesitornis; species Mesitornis unicolor. The sequence continues at coordinate 7,112 of NW_010195907.1, forward strand.
ATTTCTTCTGGCAGACCTACTTTGATGTAGGCATTTCTAATAATCTACTGCTTTGAAAGCAGTGGTTAGTCTTAATGGGATGTTATAGACACTGTCTACATGTTTATGTTTGTTTGCTGCCTTAACTATTTTGATAAAGGTTTGCATTTTGTGATGTTGAAAGTTGTTAAGATGTTATTAGAGACTAAATATTAACAATAAAAGCAAGCTAAATAAAAGTATTTAAAGTACAGAAACCCCCTTACTTCCAAGATAAATAACATTACACTAATAATCTGACTACTTCAGTAAAGGAACATGTAAGGTTCATGTAAATTCATGATTAGTAAAAGCTGTGTTTTATCATCAATCTTCAACACTCCATTATTTTCATGAACAGTGATTGTAAATTATTTGGACTGTTCACAAATGTAGCCATGTATGTTTAGACATGTCTACACTGAAGACTGCCTTTACTGTAGTGATACCTGAGTTAGATTTGTTCCGGTAGGCAAAAGCAATCTGACTCTGACAGCCTGGAACTCAGAGTGACTCCTTTATGCAATTTTCTGACAGACTGAATCAGGCTTCAGGAAGGTACACTGTCTACCTTGCTTTACACATGACATTCATAAAGTAGTACAGTGCAAGTTAATAATAGCTAGTTTGGGAAACACTAAGAAGTTATGTAACATTTTAAAGACAAAGGAACAGAGTAGTAAAATGCATAAGGAAAGGATTGGAATAGTATTCAGGCTGTTAGAGGGGATGTCCTTCAACCCTCTAAAATGAACTAGAACAAGTCTAACACCCTATGTTGCAGGTTAAGAAAGCTTCTAGTATTGTATCTGTCTTGCGTTGTTCCTCTGGGACTATGATGAGTTTTTCACTTACAAATTATTTATTTAAAGCAGCACTAGCCTTAAATAATTGGAATGGGATAACAATGGAAGAATCATCATAATTTCTTTCTCTTTCAGTAAAGTATTGACATTCACAGAAATATGTGATGTAACATATATATACCTATACATATGCATTTTCAATATGGCTTCTCAGAGAAGGGAGTTTCTTAACATTTTATATTTTTTATCACTTTTTAATATTTTTATCATTTTAATATTAGAATTTCTTTAAAATAGTTAAAGTTCAATCACTAATACGCTGTTTTGCCTGTATATAAAGCCTATATACAGATACATATATGGCAAATATATATATATATATATATATATATAGCTTATATACACCACACTAAATAGATAATGCAAATTTATCTGTTTCATTCCTCTGACTTGAAATAAAAACAGATCATGTAAGTCCATTCTCTGGTGTGAGAGCTGTTAGAACAGCTTGAATTAAGAAAAAAAGAAACATCACTAATACCTAACTTCTGTGTGAATTCAGACTCATATTTAGATAAATCAAGAAGGAAGCCTAAATTTATAATCTCAGTTTACTCTAAATTTGTTCAGTCAAGCCAGTGCTAAAGAGAACTACCAGTATGAAGTCCAAGCTTTCTGAAACTAAAATTAAAGTTGACTTCATTTTGAATTCAGGATGAACACTCATGTGTGCTTGCCTCTATTCTCACCATTGACTCTGTCCTGTATCATAGCTGGGCTATTTCATTTTTACTGTCATTAGTCTCCTTCCTTGAGAGGTATGCCTGGATTTACCTGTGGGCAGATGAGCCTCCTGAGCAGTCAATTCCACGGCAATTGCTTATAGGATGGTGTGAATAAATTCTGAACAATACCTGAAGGCTCTGACTAAGGCAGAAAGGCTAACAAAACCACCACAGTTGTTGTAAAAATATAAAAATGTTGTACTACCATCAGCAGTGTTGCCATTGTCTCACATTTAACACTGGGCTGAATCGTGATCTTTTATAAATGAACTGTGTAAATGTTAATGGCCATCTTTTTAACAAATGAAATTGTAAAGGAATTCACTGTATCTGAGTTATATCACTGCTTTGGGGAGATTCTTGGTCATGTGGGACTTCATCAGACCTTTGATTTCTCTGAATTGCATGTCAGCACCTGAAAACCTCTGAAGTCATTCTTTATATCTCACAGTTGGGCCTTAAGTGAGCAAGATGTTTATAAGGATATTTAATTTGAAGCATCTTTAGAATGCCAATAGCCTCACTGGGTTTTCTCGTTTGCTTGTAATTTAGATATGAGTTTGAATAACTAAAGATTTCCAGACTTAAAGAAGTCTATCCTTACTGAACTTGCTAGAATGTTTAACTTACTAGGGTTTTAAAAAAGCTGCACAAGGATAAGGAGGGACAGGGAAGATATGAGAAGGAAAAAATATAGCAACAGTGGTCACATATTATTTGAAGTCAGTCACCTTAAATATGGTTTTGGTAATGGACAACAAACAAAATCAATGTTTGCTTGAAATTCCTGACATGAACTCCATTGACCATACCCAGATTAGGAAAGCTATTTAATTTTAGGGGTCCAGACACAGAAACTTGGTTAATATCCTGCCTCTAAGTCACAGTGAGACCCAAACACACACAGAGCCCTGCCAGCTCCCTTATTTCTGCACAGAAGCGAGCTAGGGAGTAGCTCAAGCAGTGCTGAGTTGTGTCCCAGCAATAATGTTTTAAATAGTGATTTCAAAAAACAAATTCAATTTTAAGTAAAGCAATGGCAAGCACTACTAGATGTCAGTCAGCTGATAACAAAGAGTAAAGGCTGGCAATACCAAAGTTAGTGAAAACAGAGAGCTGTGTGTCGTTTAGAAGATGCTTTAAACAAGAGCTAGTTCCCTAAAGATGTGAAAAGTTCCACTTTGACAGATTCTGTTTTTGCTATGATACCCGTATTAGTATATTCACAGGCAGAAGGGATTAAATTAAACACAGTCAGAACTCATCAGTCGTCAAACAGGGCTATAAATAGCATCCTTTATCCTGACTTGTAATTTTCTGACTGCATAACTTTAGAGACAAGCAATCTATTTTACAAGATGACAAGAAAGGGTTAGAAAGATCTAACTGAGGACACTAGCTGACAGCAATACCTTGTAACATTCCCAATATTTTTCTCTCTTTTTTATGGAGGCATAGATTCTTGTTCAGTGCAGTTATTAACGTGTTATATATTAGATATCTCACGTATACTAACATTACATCTCATCATATGAAACAACTCTGTTGATCTTTATTTTTTATTGAAAGCTTTATGCACTGAATTTAAAAAAAAATCAAGTAAAATAATCCTGGTGTTAAAATATTATTGTAATGTTATTAAAGTAATATATACTGTGTAGTGTATAGTGATATACTATAGTAATACACTCTACAGTGTAGTAATACACACAGGTAGACCTGTCAGCCTCACCTCTGTGCCTGGGAAGATCATGGAACAGATCCTCCTAGAAGCTATGCTGAGGCACATGGAGGCAGGAAGGTGATTCGAGACAGCCAGCATGGCTTTACTAGGGGCAAGTCCTGCCTGACCAACCTAGTGGCTTTCAACAGTGAGGTAACTGCATCAGTAGACAAGGGAAGAACTATGGATGCCATCTATCTGGATTTCTGCAAGGCCTTTGACATGGTCCCCCACAACATCCTTCTCTCTAAGTTCAAGAGGTATGGATTTGATGAGTGGACTGTTCAGTGGCTAAAGAATTGGCTGGATGGTCATATCCAGAGAGTAGTGGTCAATGGCTCAATGTCCAGATGGAAAACGGTGACAAGTGGTGTCCCTCAAGGGTCTGTACTGGGACCAGTGCTGTATAATATCTTCATTAATGATATTGACAGCAGGATTGAGTGCACCCTCAGCAAGTTCACTGATGATACCAAGCTGAGTGGTGAGGTTAATGTGCCAGAGGGAAGGGATGCCATCCAGAGGGACCTGCACAAGCTGGAGAAGTGGGCCCAGGTGAACCTCATGAGGATCAAGAAGGCCAAGTGCAGGGTCCTGCACCTGGGTAGGGACAGTTCTTGTTACCAATACAGGCTAGGAGATGATGTGCTGGAAAGCAGCCCTGAGGAAAAGGACTTGAGGATACTAGCAGATGAGAAGCTGGACATGCACCACCAATGTGCATCTGCAGCCCAGAAGGCCAAGCGCATCATGGGCTGCTTCACAAGAAGTGTGACCAGCAGATCAAGAGAGGTGATTCTGCCCCTCTACTCTGCTCTGGTGAGACCTTACCTGGAGTACTGTGTCCAGCTTTGTAGTCCTCAATTCAAAAAGGACATCAAAGTGTTGGAGAGTGTGCAGAGTAGGGCCACAAAGATGTTCAAAGAGCTGGAGCACCTCTCTTAAGAGAAAAGACTGAGAAAGTTGGGGTTGTTCGTCCTGGAGAAAAGAAGGCTCCGAAGGGATCTTAGAGTGACCTTTCAGTACCTGAAAGGAGCCTATAAGAAAGCTGGGGAAGAGCTGTTCACTAGGGCAGGTAGCAGTAGAATGAGGCACAATGGTTTTAAACTACAAAAGGGTAGATTTAGGTTGGATATCAGGAAAAAGTTCTTCAATATGAAGGTGGTAGATCACTGGAACAGGTTTCCCAGAGAGGTGGTGGAGGCTCCATCCCTGGAGAAATTCAAGGTCAGGCTTGATGGGGCTCTGAGCAACCTGATCTAGTAACATTGTCCCTGCTTACGGCAAAGGAGTTGGACTAGATGATCTTTAAAGGTCCCTTCCAACACAATACATTCTATGATTCTATGATAGATTTATTTAACAAAAACAATTTTTGGGGTGGAGCATTGATGATTATCTATGTTTTCATAGTTCTGACTGAGATCAGTCTTGTTTTAACATTTTAGGAGCTTTTATCAAAATAGTACTCTTAATAAGCATACAGATAAAGTTTAACTTATACATATAAGCCACAGCCCTTTATGTGAACATAAACTGCTTTATCTTCCCAACATATTCAAAACCCTTGTCTTTTCATGTTTCTGATGCTCTCACCCATTGTTTCTAAAAGATGATTAAGTATATATTAGACTTTCTTCTCTTTGTCTCAGGATACATAATCTATTCATAAAATCATAGAGTAGTTTGAGTTGGAGGGGACCTTAAAGATCATCCAGTCTAAACCCCTCTGCCATGGGCAGGGACACCTCCCACCAGACCAGGCTGCTCAAAGCCCCATCCAACCCAGTCTTGCAAGGGAGAGGCCATCCCCAACTTCTCTGGACAACCTGTGCCAGTGTCTCACCACCCTCACAGTAAAGAATTTCTTCCTAGTATCTAGTCTAAATCTACCCAGTTTAAAACCATTCTGCTTCATTCTATTGCTACCTGCCCTTGTAAAAAGTCCCTCCCTGGCTTTCCTCTAGGACCCCTTCAGGAACTGGAAGGCTGCAATAAGGTTTCCCCAGAGCCTTCTCTTCTCCAGGCTGAATAGCCCCAGCTCTCTTACCTGGTCCTCCTAGGGGAGGTGCTCAACAGCTCGATATCCTTATTATATTGGGGGCCCCAGAATTGGATGCAGTACTCCAGGTGGGGTCTCACAAGAGCAGAGCAGAGGGGCAGAAACACCTCCCTCGTCCTGCTGGCCACACTTCTTTTAATGCATCCCAGGAAGTGGTTGGGCTTCTGAGCTGCAAGTGCACATTTTCAGCTCATGTTGGGTTTTTCATCGATTGACTTACCCTCAAGTCCTTCTCCTTGGGACTGCTCTCGAGCCATTTTCCGCCCAGCCTGTATTTGTGCTTGGGATTGCCCCTACCTAGGTGGAGGACGTTGCACTTGGCCCTGTTGAATTTCATGAGGTTGACATGGGCCCACCTTTCCACCCTGTTCAGGTCTCTCTGAAACAACCACTTTGAAAAGTTATATTATGTAATTCATAACTTCCCGTGGCTTTTTACACATTATTAAGAATAAAAACTAGCCAGGGTTTAAAAACTACTTTTTTTTACTTTGTCTTGCTGTCAAGTAATTTTGTAGCTGTCAGTGTTGTTAACTTTTCTGGTGTATTTAATGGCTGGTTCATCACTCTGTAGAGAAGGATACATATTTTTGAAAACTCTTAGGGTTTCTTCCTTTAACCTCAGTGTATTTTATATCTGATCTTCATCTTTTTTAGACTATTATTTATCATTTTAATGAGTATGTTTACAGAATAAGTATAATATAAATTTATCCTTTTAAACTGATATAAAATTATCTTTCTTGATAATGAGAAGTATAATTAACTTCAGGCATAATAATCTGTGTAACATTAAAAGCTTTAAAAAACTGATTTTATGGTTGAATACCTAAAAGAATGTATCCTACATAGATTTTCAGATGCTTTTGTACTACCTCAAATACTTCAAATGCTCTTCTTCCCCAAAAAACAAAACTCTGCCCTGCTTGGAATTTTAATGCTCAGGCTTTTAAAATAAATAATCTGATTTACTGTAAGATATGCTAACAGTAATAAAGGATAGAGATAAGAAAAAACTGTTAATATCATTGAGAAGAGAACTATTAATCTTTATTTTGGAAGTGGCAGATTTTAATAGTTTAAATCTCTAATGGTGGATTTAGTTCTTTTAATAAAAATAGCCCTAGTATTTCTGATACAGTGAACTGCTTTTCTGTACTGTTGACAATGTATAAGCATATAATTCTTATTGCATTGGGTTTGCCTGGGATAGATTGAAATTTCTTCACAATAACTTGTATGGTGCTATATTTTGGATTTATGATGAAAACAGTATTGACAATACATGGATGTTCTAGCTATTGCTTAGCAGTGCTCGTATGATGTCAAGACCTTTTCAGCTTTTCAGGCTGCCATGCCAGTGAGTAGCCTGGGGGTGCAAAAGAAGCTGGGAGGGGACAAAGCCAGGACAGGTGACCTCAACTGACCAAAAGGATATGATGTCATGCTCAGCAACAAAATCTGGGGGAAGAAGAAGGGAAAGGAAGGAAATTCAGAGTTATGTTGTTTGTTTTCCCAATTATCAGTTTGTTGGATTCTAATTTCCCCAAACAATTTTACCATTAAATCGTCCAGACTTTTCAGAGTTGTTTTTTGTCTCATGGAGACGCATTAGGTTTCTAAATGTGCTGAGGCTTAGATCCCACAACAAAAGATATGAAAATACTTTGACCAAGATTAACATGCGAAAAAAAAAAATTGTATAATTTTTGCCTAGAAATCCAAACCAAATTTGTGTTCTTGGTTTCAACAAAAATAAATGTTTTCTTAAGAGCTTTATTTCCTACCAAATAGTGAATGGATTTCTCTTCAGTGCTACAACGGTGAAACTCTTATCTCCACTGTTGATGATAAACATAGACACATACATATTACCATTTCTTAAACATCAAGTATATGGTAGGATCTGCCAAGTTTTCAAATCAAACACTGACTGCAGCATCTGTGTTTTGACTTAAGGCTACTCACTATATTCTGTGAAAGAAGTGTAGTTTCAGCTACAATTACAGCAATTCATTTTGAAATAAGTACTGAAATAAAGTGATCACTTTCGTTGTTTTCTTCATTCCTTCAGCAGTTGCTTCATTAACTTCAGTAAAAAATTAAGCCAGTTAAACAGCTTGGATTTTTTTCCCCCATCATAAATCTACTGCTGCTGTAATTTTTGCATTAGTCTGTCAACTGCAAATAAGAAAAGCCCATCAAGATATGCTCTTCAGAGGATTGACTCTGCAGTCATAAGCAGCTCTAGGGGTTTTGTAACAAAGGCTGAACACTGAAGACAGGTAATACTGAAAGAACCATACATTTCTGGTGTTCTCCAAGATCTCAATTTATTTCATAGGAGAATGAAGACAGCAGACTCAGCTGAAAAGCTCCCAAAGTCTTTAATTTCATAAAGTAAAAGTATAGGATGTTGCCTTTCTTTTTTTTTCTCTCTCTTTATCCTTGCAGCTCTTGAATATCTAGCATAAATGCACTTCCTATTAGCTTGCCAGCTCTTCAGAATTCAAAATCATACATTTATATCAAAAACAAGGACTCTTTCAGCTAGTTTCACAAGTGAAGCAATGAGGACTATTTTAAGATAATTTGAAAATGTGAGATAATAAAAAAATTATATAACTGTAGATGTAACTTATCTACTCCAGTAATTCAATGTTTAGGTAATTATCTTACCTCTACTTTGTTTCATGTGTTTGCATGACTTTCAAGCAACCTTCTTTCCTACACTAATTTGCAAAAAGTTAAGTAGTTTTCTTCTGATCAGCTAACTAGCTTATTGTTTCAGAAATTGTTCAATATTCTCATTAGTGTTTATATGCTCAATCTTTTAAAATGAAATTTAATTAAGTGCTTATATTTTTCCACAGAATGTGAAGAACATCGGAGAAGCAAGTGGGCAAGCAAGGCAGCACATAGACTGGTAATATGTAATGATAAACAACTTCAGCTGGAATTTTCAAATATGTATAGGGGACTTATGCATCTAAATTCCAAGGGGAATACTTCTCAAGTGGAATTATAATTTGATCTAAAAAGAATTTAATGAACTTAAAGGAGACAATAGTCATATCTCCAGCATCTAAATTGAAAACTGTAAAATTTCTCTCTACAGTGACTGCCTTCCTGAGTCATATCTGAACTCTTTTGTAATCTATATTTTTGGCTTAAAATTTCTTTAATTACCTTAAAAATTTACAAGGATTTGTATAGATATTTTTACTGACTGACTTTCTTTTATTGTGAAATTTAGTGAACACTGACTGACCTTATGTGATTCTTGGACACAATATAAAATAGCTATATAAAAACTAGAGGTATTATTATACATGAGATCAAGATACACAGTGTTTAGCTCAAATTATTTTTCACAGAATCACAGAATCACAGA
>NW_010195908.1:0-18567 GCF_000695765.1 Mesitornis unicolor
GGTTGTTCTTCCCCAGATGCAAGACGCTACACTTGCCTTTGTTGAACCTCATTAAATTTTTCCCCATCCAATTCTCCAGCCTGTCCAGGTCTCGCACAGCCTCTGTAGTGTCAGCCACTCCTCCCAGTTTTGTGTCATCAGCAAACTTCCTGACAGAGCACTCTGTTCCCTCGTCCAGGTTGCTGACGAATCTACTGAATAGTACTGGTCCAAGTACCGACCCCTGGGGGACCCCCCTAGATACAGGCCTCCAACTGGACTCTGTCCCATTGATCACAACTCTCTGACTTCTTTCCTTCAACCAGTTCACAATTCATCTCGCTATCCAATCATCTAGACCACACTTCCTTAGTTTAGCTGTGGGAGACGGTGTCAAGTGCTTTACTGAAATCAAGATAGACCACATCCACTGCCCTACTACCATCTAGCCACCTAGTTATGTCCTCATAAAAGGCTACCAGGTTGGTCAAACATGACTTCCCCTTGGCAAAACCATGCTGACTGCTCCTAATGGCCCTCTTATCCTTGATATGTCTGGAGACAGCACCGAGGATAAGCTGTTCCATCACCTTCCCAGGGATGGAGGTGAGACTGACCGGTCTGTAGTTACCCGGGTTCTCCTTCTTGCCCTTTTTGAAGACTGGAGTGACATTTGCTTTCCTCCAGTCCTCAGGCACCTCTCCCGTTTCCCAAGACTTGGCAAAGATGATGAGTGGCCTAGCAATGACTTCTGCCAGCGCCCTCAGCACCTGTGGGAGCATCCCATCTGGACCCATGGATTTATGGATGTCCAGATTGCTTAATTGCTCCCTAACCCAGTCCTCATCAACCAAGGGAAACTCCTTTATCCAGACTTCCTCTGCGGCCTCAGGGGTCTGAGGCTCCTGAGGACAGTCTCCAGCAGTGTAGACAGAGACAAAGAAGGCATTCAGTAACTCCGCCTTCTCAGTATCCTGTCACCAGGGTACTCACCTCATTCAGCAGTGGGCCTCTAGCATTAGTTTTGTCTGAAATGTATTTGAAGAAGCTCTTTCTGTTGTCCTTCATCTCCCTTGCAAGGTTTAATTCAAGGAGGCCTTAGCCTTCCTAGTTGCTTCCCTACATCCTCTGACAACAGTCCTGTGTTCCTCCCAGGTGGCTATCACCTCCTTCCATCATCTCTAGACTCTCTTCTTCCACTTGATTTTGCCCAGCAATTCCCTGTTTAACCATGCAGGTCTCCTGGCTGTCTTTCTTGATTTCCTACCTCTTGGGATGCTCTGATCTTGAGCTTGGAAGAAGTGGTCCTTGAATATAAACCAACTGTCTTGGGCCCCTTTCCCTTCAAGTACCCTGTCCCATGGAATTTCCCCTAGCAATTGCTTGAAAAGGCCAAAGTTGGCCCTGCTGAAGTCCAGAGTTGTGATCTTGCTTGGTATTCTGTTCCTACCGCACAAGACCTTGAACTCCACCATCTCATGGTCGCTGCAGCCAAGGCTGCCCTCAACCTTCACTGTTTCAACCTGACCATCTTTGTTAGTGAGGATAAGATCCAGCACTGCTCCTCTCCTGGTTGGTTCATTCACCATTTGCATCAAGAAGTTCTCAAGACCCCCTTGGACTGTGAATGGCTGGCTGTGTAGGCCTTCCAGCAAATATCTGGGTAGTTAAAATCCCCCAAGAAAACCAGGGCCTGTGCTTGCGAGGCTGCTGCCAGCTGCCTGTAGAAGGCCTCATCAACTTCTGTGGCCTGATCAGGTGGCCTGTAATAGACACCCGCAACAGTATTGCCCATGCCAGCCTGTCCCTTCATTCTCACTCTCAAACTCTCAACTTGCTCCTCATCTGCCCCTGGACAGAACTCCAGTTGCTCTCTCATGTAAAGGGCAACTCCACCACCTCGCCTTGTGGGCCTGTCTTTGCTAAAAAGGACATAACCATCCACTACCACATTCCAGTTGTGTGAGCTGTCCCACCATGTCTCTGCAGTTGCCACCAGATTATAACCCTATGTCTGCACACAGATTTCTCACTCATCCTGTTTATTCCCCATGCTGCGCACATTGGTGTACACTAACCCTAACTTCTACTTTTTCTTCCACTTCCTCACCTCTTCTCTATAGTGAAAATTTGCAACTGTATTAACTGTTCTGGATGTTTGTTCTAAATTATATTTTATTTTTACCTTTGATCTGACATATGCTAAAGCGTCCATAAGTAGCAGTAGGCTGCTGTCTGAGCTGAATGGAGAGCTACTAGTGCGCTGAATAATGAGGCTCTGGTATCCAAAATGTTGCATGTGGGATATCCCCAGGGAGATGTTGGCAGTTTTAAACTCTGAAGTCTTTGGGTAATATGTCATAATGGTAATCAGAGCTTCCATGTTGGTATTGATAGTAGTAAGGGAACAGGTCTGCGTTTAGTGTTGTGTAGGCTGATCCATGTGCACCACTGAAAAAAGATAGAAACTGCTTTCACGTGTTTGCTTGTGCAGTGTTCCCTGGGGGTTACTCAAAGTGTAGTAGTACTGAGACTGTTCCTGAAAAACAAGGTTTTGTAATTGTATTCCAGCTGCTGTAACTACAGAATTTGTTGATGTATATTGAACGTGGCTTCCTTCTTATTAAATACTTTGTCTCATTAGTACCAAAGTACTTTGTGGATTTTAATAGAATTTTTTTAAAAAAGAATGCTTGTGTTGCAACATTTCATTAAGGACAGTTTCATTTGAATGTCAGTAGATCATAGAGAGCATGTGTCTGCTCATAAATTACATTTAAATATTTTTCTGAATATGTGCTATGTTGTGTGGGGTGTACTTGAGGGGAGGATATAATTTACTGAAGAGGACAGCAAAGATTGCACAGCTTCTTATAGATTTATTCAGTCAAGATAGAACTTCTAGAGACCTAGAATTTTATTTTTTTTGTTTTGCCTTTTATATGTGGTGTTTAGTGTTGGTTTTTATCTGCCTGTAAGTAGCTCACTTATACTTGTAAAACAGTAGTTTTGCTGTATAGTGACATCTTGCCTTAGTGTTGACAGGACAGAGAAATAGAGATTCTGTTGTTGCTTCCATATGAGAGTTTAGAGATTGAAAACTCTTCTGGCTGGTGTTGCTCCTGAGTCTGAAGAAGAGGTTTTCCAGCTCTTTCAGGGCTCTAGATGGCTGCTACCACTATTCCCTTCTGCCAGACATCACAAGTATCAGAAGGCTGCAAATTGTACTGCTGAATGATGTCTTTTTGTGTCTAGGCATGTGTGCATATGTGGCATGTGTTATTTTTCATCTCTACCTCTTGTCTGGTAGATATTTCCTTTTGCTTTGCTGAAAGAAAGGTCCTAAAGGAAAATTGAAATTATAGGCTTATATGAATTATACTTTCTGCATGCTTTAGTTAGTGTTGTTTTAAAAAAGCTGATGGTGCTATCTCCTTTTGTAGTATCTGCAGTTTGAAACTGTAAGGTTGCTTATATGGGGTTGTTTTCTGTCCTTAGAATTTCACAGACGACACGCAGTAGATGTCTTGAAGTGCATTAAGTAAAATTCTGTCTCTTCTAAGTGCATGCTTTATTAGTTGTAGAAGCTAGCATACGATAATGCCTGTCCTTTGCATTGTCAAACAGATGGCGTGGAATTTGTGTCCCAACGATAGACCTTCCTTGCGCTAACTGAATTGTTACTCCTTTGTAGCAGAGAGGAGGAGAGAAACATTCAAGACAAGCATTGTTTATCCTATTGTAGCTTATAAGATTAAAATGCTTTTCCACTGAGTGGTGCTAGCTAATGTTAAACTTATGTTCATATGCATAAATTACTTGCTCCTTGATGTCTTAGTCTTGACTGTCACACATGCTTAAGCTCGTATAATAGGATTTTTCAAATTATTTTTGTGCATGTCTATGAAAAACATTTGTTGATAAAAAATAAATTGTATTAAATAAGTAACAATGATGCTTTGCTTCAGAGTAAATGTCTGGACAAGTATATTTGCAATGAAATTGTCAAGAGAGAAAATTTGCATGTTTAGCTAAAGCTATGTAATAAATAGTTTATAGATCAGAAGTTTCAGCTTTTCTTGTTTGAGAAATAAAAGCATGCTCCATGGCATGTGCAGTATTTTGTCCTTTTTTTTTTTCCCCACCCCCGCCAGGTGCTTGGGTAAGCCGTGGGCTAGGAATGGTAAAGGAAGCAGATGGTCAGTTAGTGTGGACATACATTGCTCAACACTTGGGCTACTGGATAGCGGCTCCACTGCCTGGAACAAGAGGTATTGCAAACAACTGGAAAATAAATTACTGAATAACCCAAGTAACAGAGTGTGATAAGGCTGTCAGTTTGATTGCTTCATTTAACAACAGAAAGGGAAAAATGGCATACAGCTTCAACAGTTGGATTACTTTTGTTTGAATCCTGGTAGTATGCCTTTGTGCATATAATAATTTCCTCAAACCTCAAATGCTATAGAGGGAGAAGTCCAGACTGTATTTGAACTTAAATGTTTATACTATTGCCATCTTTTGAAAGAAGCTTGCAATGGAACAGTTGACAATGGAGATCTAAAAATCAGTGGGACTGTATCCCGTACTGTTGAGGATCATGTACGACAGGAGGAAATACAACAAGAAAATTAATCTTGGGTAAAACAGTCCCAGCGGATTCTGTTTTATGTAGACTTGCTGCATGTTTAGCAAATTCATATGAAGGAATTTTGGGAGAAATACGATGTCAAAATTTAAGAACAGATAGCACTTTCTGACAGAAGCACTAGATGGAAAATGTAGACCATGTTTCTGAGTCAGTCTGGATAACTAATCCAAGTGTAATTTGAGTGGAATTGAATAGGTGTCATGGTAAGGCTTTAGTCCCTGAGATGAACCTTTGAAGACCCATTATATTGTAACCACTGTTTGTATATTTTGTAGTTTGCTGAAATAGCAAAGTGAAAAGGGAACGATGAATGTAGTGCCATAGGAACACAAAATCACTGGAAAAGTACTGTTTAATTTATTAGTTACAGCTCTGCATATCAAGCAGAATTACTTGTTTTTGAGAACTAATTCGTGCCTGGTTTTGTTTGACAATCTAGAATCCATTATTAGTGCGGTTTCCAAGGACATAACAGCCTATCACACAGTGTTCCTTACAGCCATACTTGGAGGTACTGTTGTCATTATCATTGGATTTTTTGCTGTTCTTCTTTGTTACTGCAGGTAAGGAAAAAAATAGCTCTAATAAGCTCAGCATGAATGGAATTTAAAGTTCATAAAACAGTCTTTTGAAGTTGAGACTTGTTTCCTTAGCTAAATTATAATGTGTAGCTTAATATTTCCTTAAAAGTTAGTTATTACAGAATTTCATTTTAAAATGTCACATTACACTACAACTTCTTAACCAAAACCTAACGTTCAGCTCTGGTAGTCAACAGTCTAGTATTTCCTAGTATGCTCTGCAGTCACCTTGCATCTCTTTTGCATAGGGATAAATGTGGTCGGACACAAAAGAAGGAAAAGAATACAACTAAGTTGGAGGTCATAAAAAAAGACCAGACAACATCAACAACTCACATAAATCACATCAATGCTGTCAAAGGGTCTTTAAAGTTGGAAGATAAGTCACAGTTATATATACCGAAGATGTCTTCATACAGCCCTCAAAGAAAGATGTCCATAGACACGGAAGATGGAAAATCTCGAGACAATTTTAAAATCTACACAGAAGATGCTTCTTATCGGTCATCTTGCCAAACTGGTCAGTCAAGAAATTCAGTCCATTCATTGGAGCCCAATGCTGGAGTTAGGCACTTAGAGCAGCCAAAGCATAGTAACAGTACTGTCTCCCAGGTTCCTAGGGACGTTCAAGACCAAAACAGATACCTTTCAGTGAAAGAGGAGATGTATGGGCTTTCCCATATCCCAGAACACCTAATGCATATTTACAATCAACCTATTACTATTCTACAAACCTCTGACCTTTTCCATTCCCCAGAACAATTGCATCCTGCTAAATCAGCAACTTTGCCAAGAAAAGGGCAATTAGTATATAGCCCTATGATGGAACCCATGAATCGTGACAGTTACATGCAAACGTTACCAAAAATGCCAGTGCACTCTCATCCACAGCCTTCTGTTGGCAAAGATGAAAACAGTACATTAGACAGTGAAGAGGGCTTACCTTCTCAAATGTCAAACTGGGGCCGGTATACTAATAGCTTACTGGAATCTGTCTCTGTTCCTGGGACGTTGAATGAAGCTGTTGTAATGACTCCGTTTTCATCTGAACTTCAAGGTATTTCAGAACAAACATTACTGGAACTGTCTAAAGGAAAACCATCTCCGCACCCTCGAGCATGGTTTGTGTCCCTGGATGGAAAGCCGATTGCTCAAGTAAGGCATTCTTTCATAGATCTGAAAAAGGGCAGAAAAACAGAGAGTAATGATACCAGTCTGGACTCTGGTGTGGACATGAATGAGCATCATCCTAGTAGGAAACTGGAGAGAGAGAAAACTTTTGTAAAAAATATGCCTCATTCCAAGATCCTTTACTTGGAAGATCTGGATCTGGGTAGCAGTGAAAGTGGGACCGCTGTTTGCACCCCAGAGGACCAGGCTGTGAGGCACATTCTGGATGGAGGGAACGGGCAAGTCATAGAACAGCACAATGAAGAAGATCTAAGAAAAACTGTGTCAGGAAGTCATGAATCTGGTATCCCTTCTGCTAAAAAAAGGGGTCGACCGTCTATCACAAAAAGAGATAGCAAAACCAATATCTGGAAGAAAAGAGAGGAAAGGCCGCTTATTCCTATAAATTAAAACACAATGTGCTCTGTGTTGTTGCTCTCCCTGCTGGCTATTGACCTGCTTGTCTGCAGTGTTGGGTTTACAAGGGAAACGTTGTTTTCCAGTATCAAGACGAGTTACTTTTTTTTTTAATACACAGATTCAGTTACTGAACTTCAACTGGGCAATTGATATTCAATGTGAATTGAAAACAGGGAAATGCTATTTTTAAAATTTTCCAGTTCCTAATTTTGCTTGCAGTATAGGGAAGGCCCACATTTTAGTTTGTCATTCTTGGACGCACCTCTGGGAATGCATGGTGAGAAACGTAGGCACATCTTTTAATTTTCTTGTACCTGTTGCTAATGTATTGGTGGAGTGGTTAAAGCATTCCTCGGCCTTGTTCCTAGTCAGTGTGACCATCTGTACAGTATTTTACATGTGAACTTTTCTAGGGATCTGTTACTATTTCTTTGTATGATGCAAAATGTTTTGTCAGTTAGCCCTACAACACCAGCAAATGAGCTCTGTTGGATTTATCAGCAGAGCTGCATAGCATTACTGCCCTTCCTGTGTGCCCATCCATGTGCAAATGGTTACCATTCCATATAGCAGTGGCAGAACGGGGAAGTGTACAAGCTCTGTGACCGCTGCAGTTTGTGGTCCTTGCTGTCTTAAGATGTTGCCAGTCTGCTTTGTTTTAATCTGCTTTGTTATGAACTGTGGACATTGAAGATTGTCATCTGCTATGAAGTGTCCACACCCAGCAGAAAAGGACTGGTTCCAGTAGCATTTGAGCCTGCTGCTACGTCTGATCCCAGTGTTTTGGTTTGACTTCGCTGTCAGTTAAAATCTTCTCTTCTGCATGCTGTTGGGCCAGTTGTGGTGCACAACGTAGTCTTGAATCTCTGCAGATTTGTAAGTTAGAGTCTGGCCCATAATGAAAAAGTATACAAGTTTTAATAAATTATTCTTTTGAAATAGTTTCTTCAAGCGGAAAACTTCAGCACTGTTGCTTTCTATTTTGTTTTTAAAAAAGAAGATCATTGGAGGTTTTGTGCCTATATTTTGCCAGCCTGAGCTGCTGTTTTCTAGAGGGGTTAAACAGGCTTTAAAAGTTGGGGAATTTTATGAGCATGAGAGAGCAGATAGGAAAATTTGGTCTATAATGCAATATAAATACTACTTATGACTCATCTTGGAGTTCAATTTACCAAAAGTTATAAATGCATGAAATGTAACTAAGATACATATAGAGGAAGGAAAAGGCCATCAGAATCTTTATTTTTAATGTTCATCTTGTCAAAGTGATTCTTTCAACTTTGGCTAACAGAAAAGTAGATACATCCCTTAATGTGCTTCATATAGTATATTAAATGTCCTTTTGTGTTTTTTAAGCTGTTCCCTGATGAAATAAGTTCCAGCATTTTGGCTTTGGCAGGTTGATCATAAATCATCCTAAAAAAAGCTTTATAAATATTTCCATTAGATACCTGTTTCTGATTTGGGGGGAGGTGCAGTCAGTTGTCTCCTCTGTAGTCCACTCGAGAGTTGGCAAATACCCTGTGCAGCTGAGCTTCTGGGAGTATTCGCTCAGGAAACTTTACTGTGAAATACGTCTGTTACGTTGGGGGTTGTCAGTTGCCTGGTCCCGTTTCTAGAAGAATATGCAAGGAAACCAGAATGGTACTGGCAATACACCAGTCCAACTTCTGGTGTGCAGTTTTTTCATGAACAAAATACGGTGTTCCTGTTGAGCTCCTAAGTATGAAAGTGCAAAATAAGTTTGAGATGGGTATGTGAATAGGTCTATAATTATAATTGGCCAGAATTATCTGGTTTAGTTATAGGATTTATCTACTTCAGAGGTGAAGATGGCTTGTCATGTTAGCATACCTTTGGTACTCTTTTTAGGTAACTAATTCAGTTTTCCTCTACTGAATATATTTTGACAATACTTTTTTTTTTCCTATATGCAGTTCCACTGAATTTCATGCATGACTAACTCTCTAACCTCGAATGCTGATATTTTCAACCTTTGCTTTGTTACATACATTAGTAGGAATCAGTTTATATATTTTGAGTGTAAATATACATTTCTTCTGAAAGCTGCTTTGACTTTTGAGGTTTAATATTGCCCTACTCTGAGTTGCATCAGTTCTGGTGGCTTTTTTCAAATAGGAAATATTATACATTCTGTTGAACATAACAGAAAATCCTTGACAAGCTAATGGTTTTGAGATGTTAATATTAAATTGTTATGTCTCTACTTGAAATTTTGTTCACCTGCAGTAATGTAAATATATTGCAGATTTTTCAATGTATCATTCTATATACCAAAAAGACTTAATTCCTCAAACTTAATTGTATCATTAAAAATACAGACTACTGTAAATGACTAGTACAAATTCATGTAAATTCAAAGGAACGAAGTTTTGCACTCCAGTGCTCTTGTTCTGCGTCAGAGTCTGTATCTGGTCGCCAAAGAAAAAGATTAGAAATGTTGAAAAGATCAGTTATAACTCTGGGACTTTGAAGTAATGGTGTCAAAAGATGCACTGGTGTAATGCAGATTCTCATCTGCTCTGCTAGCTGACCAGGAGCTAAGAGCAGAGTTTGGTTCTGTACTACCGTTCTAGAGGAGCTTTTAGCTCTCTGGATTTAGTGACAATTTTACCTTGCACGTGTTGTAGTGCAAAATAGCCACTTCAGAGGCTGTGCATCAGCAATGCATTTCAGCTTTTAGCCAACAAAGCAAGTCAGAGTAGAACAGATTTTGCAAGAGTTTCTTGCTACTAGGCTTCTTAGTAGTAGGAAGAAAGATAAAGGTTTTTGGAAAATAGGCATCTTATCGTATATAAGATTGGTGTCTCTTCTAGCCAGTTGTTTCTCCCTTGCCAAATGAGTGTGTGGGCATTTCTTCTAGTGGAGTATTTAAATTCTTTTCTGGAGTGAGAGTTTTGGTAATACCATTTCCAAGGCTGTCTTAGGCTATTCCTTCTATCCATGCCAGTCAAGCAACAACTATCTCTGCTTGGTTTGTAGATCCCGTACGCCAACTTTTGTGTGTGTAACTTGCTACCATTTAACACGTGATGTCTTGTGCTGCTGGTATCACTTGAAAAGGATTTTCTAAAGTCTAGTTTTATATTAAAATGAAATATGTAACTTGTTTTCTGTGTCAGAATATGGAATAACTATTCTGTAGAGAGGAATTGTTACTGCAGTTGTATCTGCAAAGATACATGTGTCATGAGAACAGCTGATGCTCCTAAGCACTCAATGATAGAGAATTCTTCCTTGGCCCTATCATGAGCATTAAGTCTTTGATTTTTTTTTTTAAATGTTTAAATGTTTTTTAAATGTTTAAAAGCTTTTTTTTAAAAAGCTCTAAGTTACTCTAAAATAATTAGAATTGTACTTCATATTTATGTTTTCTGCGTCTTTATGTTCTGCCTGTAGGTTAAAATTTATGTACTGGAAGCCTGCATTACCTCTTAGTGACTGTAAGTCTTTCAGGTTTTTAAAAAGGAGTTTGACTACCGTTTCTAATTCCAGAGATACCATACAGGATGTGTAACACAGGTGAAAAAGTCAAAATTATCCTGAAATTTGTCTTTGTGGTCAAACTAATGCTTTTCTAGATAAGAATATATATTGTTTCTATGGATTAATTAATAGGAATCACTAAATTTACTTAAGATTTTTTTTTTCTGTTGGCTCAGTATTGCAGCCCTATCAGAGTGCTAAAATGCTAGTGCAAAAATTAACCTTGTACAAAAAAATAGCATGGATTCATGGCACACTGTTCTTGGAAAGGCCCAGGAAACATTCAGTAGTTTTGACTCCTTTGAATCTGGAGGTTGATTACCTTGAGATGAAAAGGGCCATGCCTCAAGCACCTTTGAAGTAATCCCCCTCTAAGGAGAAGGGGAATGAGTGGTAAAAAAACAATGGAGATAGCTTCTTTTCTGATGCTTGTTTCCAAACTAATATGTATTTGTGCTTTGGAATTTATTCTTTCTGAAGAAAAATGTTTGCAAGACTTAGGTCTCAGTTCTTCACAACATGCTTCTTGAGCTGTCGGCTTTTGCAAAAAAACCCACATACCTGTACATACACTTTGAAGTGAAAGTTGTTAGGTAGATAGAGAACACGCAAGACCCAATTTTGTCATATATTTAAGGTAAAAGGCGATTTATAAACTTCAGGACAGTTTCCCTACCATGGTTGCAATAGATGTTGTTGAGATTCCTCTTGCAGAAGGGTATACCAGTTCCAGGTCTTACCTGGTTTTGGTAATGTAGTTACTGGAGTTAGCCAAGGCTTGTTTCTGCAGATTAATTAATGTGGCTTAGATCAGTACATTGATGTGTCATAAATTAAGGGAAGTGATCGGGCTAACTAGTATGCAGCATGTGTATGCACATTAATCTGGATATGTTACCCAGAATAAGATAATTGACAGTAATTTTCAGATTATCAAATGCCAAATACAGAATTATTGTTTGTTTTTTTAAGGGAAATAACTTAAAAATTCCATTTGGTTAACAGGAAAAATCTTTATAGTACTGTCAGAAAATAAAAGAACTCTGGTATGTAACAAACCTGAAAGCACAACTGATTAGATGATTAGGTACATTATTTACCAATGTAGAGCTAGAGATGATGCGCAAAAAATACTCCAGGATGTAGGAATCAAAATGTTTAGTTGTCTGCTTTATTTTTATGCAGTAACTTGTACCAAAGAGGATTAAATGAATGGGCATCAGTCTAAACTATTCTCATTAGTTAAAAAGTGGAGTACTACTGACATAGCACTCTACAAATTAGAAGGTAGTACACTGCATCCATTGTTTAGTACTGGATATTAGGAAAACCTGAAGGTAAATTAGCCTGCTGAAGTGCCTTTCTCTTTCATCAGACTTATTTTATCAGTGGGACACCTGACTATCTCAAAAGCACATTATGATTTTTCTTTCTGTTAGCCAAAAAGCCTCAATGCATACTTACAGTTATATAGCTTTTATAATATTTTAAAAGGCAGATCTAGTGCTTTTTCTGTTGGAATACTCACTCTTGCATGTTGATGATGATGGTAATTGTTGTAAACCCGGGGGGTTTTTTGTATTTTATGTTTGAAAAGAAATTAAATAAATATCTTTAGCAATCTGGACAGTAGTATCTTTTAAAAATGCACATATGGCATCTGATTCAACTTCTTAAGTCAAGAGTAAGCATCTTGAAGTCTCTGGATTTACAGCTATAAAACTGACTGGGTTTTTAACTTCAAAAATGAAATTAATGTATGTTTATATATAAAACCCATTAAAATTATAAAAATCCTTTTTTCACCTGCTAACCTTCTTTGCCAGTAGAAGTAGAAAGTGTATGCAGATAGGTGCTTATTTTCTAGAACTAATTTTTATCTCAATTTGGAGCCTAACCTGCACTGTTTATCTAACTCAAGCTTCTGCTTTTTTTCATTTTCTTTTAATTGAGTGGAATTATGCAAAACACAGTGCTATGTCTACAGAGTTAAAAATGAGCATTCTTTTATAGTAGTTTGCATTAATTTCTGTTGCATTTCTACCAGTAGGCAGCAACATTTGTGTTAAAGAATTTGTAAGAAAGGTGGTTTAGTTTACTCTAATCAGAGCTTTGTTGTCTGTTAAAAGCTGTATTATCAGTGTTCTGATTACCAAAAAAAAAATGCTTTGAAGTTTTATTTTAAGATTGGCAGGAGAAAACTGTGTAATTATTTTTAGTATTAGTGCTCTTTGGTTGAAAATTATTTTACCATATGATATTTTTCTGTTAGTTTATAAAAGTTACTGAACACTCCTATATTCCTACCTCCCCAAAATGAACTGATACTTTATTCTCCAGTTAACAGATTTAGTTCCTTTGAAGCACTTGTTCACTTCAGTCCATGTTAGTACTATTTTTACAACATCTTACAGCATGGAAAGGTATTTTTTAGTGCTCATTAGAGCATGGAGTTCATAAAACACCTGGCTCTGAGATGCTGAAAGGTAAGTGAACTGATGGCACTGGCTGTGCTCACCTCCTTGCAGGTTGGAGCCTTACATTCAATAAGCACTTCATTACCTTGGCAGTCATTTCC
Organism: Mesitornis unicolor; assembly: GCF_000695765.1. Taxonomy (NCBI): domain Eukaryota; kingdom Metazoa; phylum Chordata; class Aves; order Mesitornithiformes; family Mesitornithidae; genus Mesitornis; species Mesitornis unicolor. The sequence continues at coordinate 12,887 of NW_010195908.1, forward strand.
AAAAACATTCTAGTATGGATATTGCTTATGTAATACATTATTGATATTCACCGTCCTGGTTTTAAGTATTTCTACCTTTTTATATTTTGTCAGAGGTGTCTTTTCATCTCTGTATTTACTACAGTATCAGTGTATCTGTTGCTGATAATGTTAACTAAGATTTGTAAAATGTTAGAGCTTATGCAATATAATAAAAGTTTTTTAAAAAGTCATCAGTGCCTTAACTTTTGTTTGAATGTCTTTGAAGTCATACCTTGTTTAGGAGCATATCTCTCACTTTTTTTGCTAAATATCACTAAAATGTATATTTCTGTCATCACCATAATCCCAATGACAAAAGAATGTTGTTATCCTTAAGTTTACCAGTTCTAATTCAGTCACGTTCTCTGTTCCATTTCTACTGAAGAATGACTTCTGCAGACACAATAAATCTGATTCCTGTTTCTCGGTTAGTGCAGCTAAGATTATGCCTTATGTAAGTTGATTTTGTTGCAATTGGAATGTGGTACCCAGAAAAGAATATTATTTCAGGTTTTGTTCTTATGTCTGATCTCTCTCTTAATCTTTCTTTCATTTAGAGACTTTCTGTGGCTTCGAGAACAAATAAAATATTATTTCTCTGTGTCTGCACAGTGCATAGGACAGGCATCAATTGCAGCTATGAATAAGCTTAAAGTACTTGAATCCAGGTAGAACAAGACAATACTGTGGTATAGAAGAGCTTAAGCTAAACTTCAGGGTGTTATGTCCTATTTATTGTATCTAACACTAGTATTTCTCAAGCCTTACTCTTTTCTAAGCTTCACAAAAGCCACATTTCAGTAACCCTACAAGACTGCGGGCAAACACATTGCAAAGGTTTTCCTACCATGTGGGGCAGTTACATACGTTCTGTGATCACTCCTTTTATGCTCTGAGAAGATGCAGTCTTCTAGTAAACTTCTGGGTTTTTTCTTACTCCCAGAGAATAACTTTTTTTTATTTTCAACATTTTGGAGAAGTGTAAGGGGTTTTTTAACCATTGCAAATCCATTAGATCCTTTAAAATAGATGGAGTGAACTTTACAGGAAGCTGAAGAAATCTCAGGAATTTTATTTCCAATTCACCAATAGAGGTGTTTTGTGTCATATTTCACTTCTGTGAAAAATTAGATATATGGGTCATCAGCTGATCTGTAAATGCGAATACTTACATCAAAATTGACTGAAGTTCAACTTGCTCTATGTCATCATAAAGACAAAATCCAAACATTACCTCTATTTACATAGGAGTTAAAGTATGTGTGAATACAAGATATCGTTGTCTAACATAAGTTGTTAGACATGCTATCATGTTTTGATATATAATAAAACATAAGAAAAGATAATTGGAAAAAGTCAAGTTGGAAATATGGCTAAGCATTAAAAAATGACAGGTTCTTATTGCACATTTGTTTTTGTTATGTTTAATCAACAGCTTACAACTGGGTTGAACTATATTTGTCATTCAGTCAGTTTATATTTACATTTATTGCATGTATTGAGGTTTAAATCTTCACTACACTTATTGGAAATCTAGGTCTTAAAGAAAACTTAAAACATTATATTACCATTTAGGAAGTAATTGTTAGACTTGAAGTCTTTGGCTTGGCTGTACATGATTGAAAATGGCTAACTGGGTGGTTCCTGTGTACTGTTTGGGGGCTTTAGCTGCTCTTTTGAGCTTTAACTATCAGGAAACTATAGCAGATCTTACAGAATGTACCTCATACTATAAATAGAGTTTTTTCTTTTCCCGTCTCGCGTTTCCTGTTGCATGTTTGAAAATAGCACATTTAATATAATTTTTTTTCAGCAATAATGTTAAAATTAGTCTAGCTTAATTTGTTACACCTCTGAATAAGAACCATTACCTAACTGGTCTTTCAAGAATATAAAAGTTTTCTGCATTTTACATTTGATTAATTTACTTGATTGAAGATTAAAAACTTGCAAATAAGAAATAGTGACAATTTTACAAGTACATGGCTATTTTCTGAAATAAATCTACACCACCCAAATCAGTTCCTCTGTTTATTTGAGAAGATTTAATATGAATGTTGCCAAGAGCATTAGGCAGCACTGAGATAAGTACTGTAGTACTTACGGTTCATGACATCTGATAATTCACTTATTAATTTGTTTCTTGGTCTCTAAGAAACGTGTGTGCAGTATAAAAGTAAGAATAAGACAATCATGAGCTGCTATGCAGTGGAATTCCTTCCAATAATAAATCTGTTTCTCTTGTGTTAAAGTTCAGATGGTTACGCTTAGTTGGTGGTCTTGTTAGAAGCCTCTGATGATGGCTGGCATTTCTTAGATCCTTTATTGTCCTTTTATGAGGAATGGCTTGCTGTTCACAAATTGATTTCAAAATTCATCTCCCTGGGATATTTTAGAATTGTGGGATTACAGCCATCTTTTTTAAATGTAACTACTTTGTTTGTATTGCCACAGTCAGACCGATGCTGGATTCTCAAGGCATTATGAATGTCATCCTTTCTAATGGTACTGGGCTTCCCAGAAAGTGCTCTTTCAAAAGAACTTAAAGAGTAATCCTTACAATGCCTGTAAAAATTGCTTGTATTTCTACTGCTGTTTTGACCAGATTCTCCTAAATGGAGGTTGCTAAAAAATCTTAATGCCTTTTGAGACTTTGGCATCTCTTTGTTAGAAAGTTTTCTGAAGCTACTTTGAGAACTTTCTGATGCATGTTCAGATGATATTTCCTTGAGAAATAACCCATTTCCAGATGCACAAATTTCTGGTTCCACTTGCTTTGCAAGTTTACTAAGATTTGCATGAGAATGTGATTGGTAGTTTCCATGTTTTGCTGGCGAATCCTTCCAAGTCAGAGGATTGTATACAACATATTCATCAATAGGACACGTGTTTCTTTGCTGCAGTAGCCAACTGTCAATACATTCCCTATGAAACTTAAAAGACAGGAAGATCAGCTGTTGCATAATATTTCTTAGCTAAATATGTACTAATTAATTGTTCTTGCATGTAACAGTAATTCAAAGCAGCATCTCCTATGTTAAGAGTGCAAACCCATAGAAGCTTCATTGGTCGCTAGGGGGCTGTGTGTTGCTTACATACAGAATGAACAGATTCTAAGCTTTAGCTGACAAGCTAAAGTTAGTTAACATTTTACTGACTGGAATAAACTGGATATTTAAATCCCATTTTTAAAGGGGCTACAAATGTCAAGTTAATTAACTGTAACAGATCATATAATTACACATTTGCTACCATAAGGAATCAGTGATTACTCTGCTAGACATATCTTTCAGCTTAATTTCCCTTTTTATTCTGTTCTGTATCAATTCTGGACTTAAAAAGATTGTAACAAAGGTCCTACTAGTGAGCAAGCAGTTTGAGTTTCCATTAATACTGTCATGTCATCAGTGAAGAAATACTGCTGGTCAGGTAAACTTTTATTTGAGTTAAATCTGAAAGGGTTGTCTTCTGTGAACTTGCTCCAAGTTCCAAACTAGCAAAGATGAACTTCACTGGTTGGCTGAGTAATATGTATTTCCAAATTATGAAACTTGCAGCAGACTTGTGCAAGGGTCACCAACTTTAAAGTAAACTTGGCTCCTTTTTGCAAAAAGTATACTGAGACAAATCAAAGCTCCACTGCTAAGTGTTTGAAATGGTAAACTGCTCAGAGGATGTAAATACGCCTCTCAAATACTGGGAAGGTGCTACCCAACACTGATTAAGATGCAGAGAAAGAATCTGGTTATTTTATCTTCAGCTGATAAACTTACAAACCTGACCAGGCAATATTTCAGCACTTTAATATCCCAGAGGGTGTAAATCTTTGCAAAATAACCTGGTTTAAATTTTTGAAACACTTATGGTGGTTCAAGGTGATCTACTTGGAGAGATGCTACTGAGTTCTTACAGAATGTGTCACAATTGGAAGAATATAAATAGTGAATTAGGCTCCTAAATAAAAGTACATTATTTAGAACTTGTTCTGTAGGTAAGTGAACATCAATAACAGCAGATAACATTGAAGAGTATTTGAACTGTCACTAATGGCCTTAAAACATATATATCCCTGAGGCAACTTTTGTTTCTGATGTCATTTACTTTGTCTAAGCCCCAGGAATAAGAATGTAGACTGTAGGAACAATGTGATTCATTAGTAGCAGGGAATTATGTATCAGACCATTTCAATTGCTCCTTGCTGTTGGTTTGTAAATAATAATAATAATAATAATCTTAGTTGCCATTTCTAACCATTGTGCTTCCAGTGTCTCAAAGCAGATGTTAAGACTGAGGCATACAGTTAAAGAAGGATGCAAACTTTCAGAGTAGTGACAATGAATGCTCTTACCAGTGGTGCCTTAAGGGTTCCCCTACACTATGTGCTGGAGGGTGTCACCATCAGAAAGTCTGATGTGCTACAAGTCAAGAGCATATGTGAAAGTTTGGCTCCTTTAATGGTTAGAAAACCTTTTTTTTTTTTTTCCTCTTACCTTGTGATTACATGGTAGGAGTCTTGCATGCTGACCAAGTTGAAAACTCTTTAAACAAGGCTAACCTAGCTGTACAGATTATACTTTCTGGATTAGAAAGCCTTCTGGTCTTCATGACTGAAAGCCACAAATGTCAACATTAGTAAAGGATTACATTTTGCACAGTTTGCTTTTTTCACATACCTGTAAGTTTGAAAGGAAATCTCCATGATATTGGCAGCATTCCTGAAAAACTACAGTTTAGATGATGTGAAAGTAGAAATGTCTCGCTAAGCTAGGAAAGTCATTGTATGGTGTGTATCAGCAAAGATGAAACAAACTGGAAAATGCCTTAGAGCATTAATTTATTTTTGTTTTTGTTTTTTTTTTAAGTAGAGGAGGAAGAGAAGGAACAAGACTGATTTATAAAAAATTTTATGAAAACTCTGAAGGACATTGCTTCATGCGTTTAAAGCTCATAGGCTCTACATGCAAGGCATAGAAGAGAGGCTAATACTTTCATGATCTCTTGGTAATCGATACATTTTCAGCAGTATCCTACAATTTAAATTAAATGTAATTAATTAATTTAAATCAAGGGTGTAGTCCCATTCATAGCTTATATTCCTCTCACTTTCTAGAACTTGTCACTTCAGTGACCGGGTTCCACTCACTAGACTGCCAAAAAAACTAGCCGAGACAAAAAAATAGTGTTTTTCTGTTGATTAAGTGAGTGTGGATTCAGCCTGTCAAACCCCAAGACCAGAAATACATCCATAACAGGTAAGAGAATGGGACAACTATTGTGGCAGCAGGAAACCATTTCATTGGTGTTAGGGCAGTGGTTTGTGGCTCCAGCTGGAGTGCATCAGGGCTGGGGTGGAAGCTGCATGCATTTCTTTTTGAGTCTGAATTGGTTTTGATATCTGGTTTATCTTTGCTCTGACACGAGCAGTTACTTTTTTCTCCTGCCCCTGGCACTGAAAACCAAGCAACAGTTCCGTGCACGTAGCTCTGTGTAGATAACTCCAGTACGTGATGAAGAAACTGGTGTACGTATGCTTTGCCTTGCTGCCAGGGGCGAGTTTCCTTTGTAGAACTAACTCAAAGTTGGGCCGTGTCTATGGGCGCTGAGGGCGTGAGCCCCGACCACCTCTGCCCTCAGGCCGACGGGGAGCAGCCCCACCGCCC